>NC_066511.1:27677671-27705171 GCF_024679095.1 Eriocheir sinensis
TACATCCTCAAAGACTTACGATTAGCAAACAACATATGGCGATGGAAAAATATATCTTTATGGACAATGGCTGATGTTTTATACAGTACTCCATTCCTACAGCACTGAATTTCTTTCTTTCTTTATTTTCTCAAAGAATTACGATTAACAAGCAACCAAAAATTACGATTAACAAACAACCAAGAATTACGATTAACAAGCAACCTATGGCGATGAAAAAAGATGGGATGAAAAAATATATACATCTTTATGGGCAACAGCTGACGTTCTATACAGTACACCATGCAAACTCTAGCTTCCCTTTTCTTTATTTATATGTTTCCTCAATGAATTTCGACTAACAAAGTATTGCGATGGTAGAGAGGTCTCGTATGTGTAGCGGGAATGGTTGACGTACTGTACGGAACGCCATGACTAAAACCTTCTTGAATTCCTATTTTTTTTTTTAGAAAATGACAATGCATGGTGATGGAAAAAAGATTTCATACACGCAAAGTTGCTTGGTGATCATTATTATCGAAACAAACGGTTCAGTTAACGTTAATCTACCCAACAAGTTCTGTACTGGCCTCCGTAGCCGATTTTACTTTTATCCTTTTCTTGTATGGTATAAATTCATGAACATGCAGCATATGATGAAAATGAGGTCTTAAGATAGTTACCTAGTGAAATCTGGTGTCGAGATTAAACGTATAATTCAAGTAAATAAACTCTGGCATCTCTTGTTTTGTCCTCAGAAGCGGCGCTCCAGTCATTGATCACTCTTCTTAGGGCGCTGCTCACACACCTTTAATGCTGGTATCTGTCCCTCCATCTCCCTCTCTTGACACATAGCAGCTTGCACCGAAATGCTTCACCGTTGCAGAGACACAACGAGGCGCCGCAGAGCCGGGAGTCCACCAACGAGCCAGGCAGCAAGAACAAGCAGGCAGGCAGGCAGGCAGGGCGCGAGTGGCGGCCCCCCATAGATCAGACACACAGCTTTAAATGGATTTTCGAATGTGGGTCGAGGGAAAAAAGTGCTGCTCGGGACTAGACATTGAGTGGTACAAGGGTGAAGGGTTTACACGTATCACCCTGGAGCATAAAATACAGTGGATAACATAATTCTCTGATATTGATCGTTACCTTCCCTAACAGAGTACCGAATGTTTATGATCAAGACTGTAGGACGGGAAATAGTGTATGTCGACGGCTCATAAGCTGCATGGCTGACTCTTCACTCATATCGATAATAGTGACAACAGAAAAAATAAATTATTTTTACTGTTTTTCCTCGCTCACATTGATAACATTGATGAGTTTTATTGTATAGGAGCGTCCAGCTCATAAGACACGCATCTGTGCCTCCCTGTACGCTGGCGACCTCCTCAGCCCGATATAAATGTGAACTATAGCTTCATATTTTCCACGTACTTAATCTTGGTGAGAGAAACATTTCTTATCAGTGTCCTGGTCTTGGAAGTAATGGAAAAAATGACTACTTTTAAAATGTTGAAAGGAAAGACATTCACATAAAGATGCTTCGGTAAGTAAGTTACCGTTGATTAGTAAGACGTCACGGGGTTCAAGCTTCACACGCACACCCTTTCCGCCATCCTCTATTTTGACGTCTCCCTCTAACTATTCTGCCTCACCTCTTCCTTTCATCCCCCTATTAAGACCATTCATACACGCCAAAATGGGCAAAATTGCTTCAGAAACTTGACACACGCTAGAATGCCGACTCGATCTTCTTTAGCTTCTCTATGTAAAGTTTTCGCCTCATCTTCTTTATTCTGGTTTTATATATGAGACTTAACACATGGCAATATATTTATAGCCTCGAGTTTTTTTTGCTTAAGGTATTTCAACGAGTGTTCCATTGCGCAGTGATGAGGGCGATGAAAACAAGGCAACAAACGTCAACGCAACACAACCAGGACCTGAGTGTTGTTATTGTTTCTGTTGTTGTGCGGTGATGCTGCGTCACTTTGATGTACATGATGTTTGTGGAAAATAATACAATATCATGGAATACGATTTTCATATTTAGCTAAAACAATTATTATTGCGTACAAATAAAGTTTTCTTCTCTCTCTCTCTCTCTCTCTCTCTCTCTCTCTCTCTCTCTCTCTCTCTCTCTCTCTCTCTCTCTCTCTGCTGTTTTACAGTATAATTTGCAATATGTCAAACGTCATTAGAATGTACAGTGAAAATCAAACACACATTTCATGTTTTCTCAGAAAATAATCTAACTTTTTAATGTAGTAAAAGAGCGAGACATATTAGTTATATTTTTATCATCAGATATTCTCCAGAGAAGGAATACTTCAAAGAGTTGCACGGTTTCATTATTCAAGAGCTGTCGAGTGAGGGGCACCATCTGGAGGGTGCTCGGGAGGCCATATAAGAGGATTGCGGGCGAGAAAGATGTGGCGTGAAAAGAAGAGACTCGTGAGGGGGGGCGGCCCGGGTGTGTAAAAAGATATTTGTTTTGGCATTTGGAGGGAGCTGTCGGAGGAAATATGGATAAATGTTTACATTCTTTTGCTTCTGCATTATTCATGCCTTTTGTATAGCGGCGGCCAGGCTCATGTTCAGGAGATATGAATTTCAACGCCCCGCACCGCAAAACATGATGAAACATGTTTTGCTGGACAACAATTGTGTTGGAAAGTTTGCATTGCAGTGTTCTAAAGAACAGGCAGGAGGCGGATGCCAGCAGCATAAGTGAAGATTGTTTTGTTAGTAACCCAAGGCTGCTCACTACCACGTTCATGATATATATATATATATATATATATATATATTTTTATATGTATATATATATATATATATATATATATATATACATATAAAAATATATATATATATATATATATATATTTTTATATATATATATATATATATATATATATATATATATTTTTATATATATATATATATATATAGAGAGAGAGAGAGAGAGAGAGAGAGAGAGAGAGAGAGAGAGAGAGAGAGAGAGAGAGAGAGAGAGAGAGAGAGAGAGAGAGAGAGAGAGAGAGAGAGAGAGAGAGAGAGAGAGAGAGAGAGAGAGAGATGTAGATAGATAGATAGATAAAAAGAGATAAATAGATAGACAGATATAGGTAGATAGTTTGTTGCAATACAACAAATAACGCCACCTTCACAGGTGACATCGTTCACTGAGATAACGGGCGGTAACTCTTTCACGGTGAACCATTTATTTCTCGGCCTCGGAGTGGCCTGCAGCGTCAGCCGTCATCCCCTCCCTGCCTGCTCCCCTCACGCGGCCTGCACAACACGGTCAGTCCCACTTGCCTCACGTCCCCTCGTTTGTCTTGCTCATCATACAAAATCCATAATTTTAACTCGTCAGATACACTTTTATGTTAAAATTTTTAAGTGTCTTGAATTCGTTGTAGGATTTAGCATGATACATCACGTTCTACCATGGACTTGTAACCCTTTTGTCTAAATCCAAATCATTTTTACTCTGCGAGAGCTGAGGGCGAGAAGTGGTGCTTGCCTTGATGAGACTGGCGTCCTCAAACTCCCTCGTCAATTTCATCTTTTCCCTCTTACAGCCCCAGCTTCTTTCCTAATCTTATTTTTCCCAGCAGCGGAGGGCAACGCTGGCGTGAGTGCGCGCCCCGCACGCTGAGTCAACACCGTAACTCCCGGCCAGCGGTGTGCTTCCCTTCCCCTTCCTTGGCGAGCTGTGCCCTGCCGGGACCCTTATCTTGGGTACACAGCGAGTCTTCCCCTCGCCAGAAGGGTACGTTCGTACAGTCATGAGTTTAAATACTACAATTATTTCTCCTCCTCCTCCTCCTCCTACTACTACTACTACTACTACTACTACTAATAATAATAATAATAATAATAATAATAATAATAATAATAATAATAATAATAATAATAATAATAATAACAACAACAACAACAACGATAACTACAACAACAACAACAACAACAATAATAATAATAATAATAATAATAATAATAATAATAATAATAATAATAATAATAATAATGATAATAATAAAAATAATAATATTAATGATAATATTAATAATAATTGTAATAATAATAATAATAATAATAATAATAATAATAATAATAATAATAATAATAATAATAATAATAATAATAATAATTATTATTATTATTATTATTATTATTATTGTTGTTGTTATTATCATCATCATAATTATAATAATAAAAAAAACAATTCTAACAATAATAAAATAATGAAAATAATAATATATCTAAAAACGAGAAACAACTCTAGCAAGATGTCATTTAAAATTTTGATTTTCCTTTGAGTCTCTCTCTCTCTCTCTCTCTCTCTCTCTCGACTCACCTCGAAGCGCCGTTCATTTGGACAAGCATTCGAGGCATTCGTGACCTTCCGCCAACAGCACCGTGAGTGATCTTGCGCCGCGGCGGAAGGAGCGTTGATATTAAGTTTGCTTTATAATATATTACAAGACGCCGTAGGACCACAAGCATGCCACAAGACCCATTACAGTGAATTAAGACCCATTCCCCAAGTCTTTTAGGTGCGTGCTGGGAGTAGGAAAGCAAGAACGAGGTATATACAAACGGGGATACGGAGGAGTTAGGGCAAATAAATGGCAGAGAGCAAGAGGAAGGAAGAGAGGAAGAGACAGGAAGGAAATGTGAGAAGGGACGTGAGAGAGGAGAAAAAAAAAGAGGAAAAAAGAGAGGGGAAGTAATCGGAAAGGAAGAAAACAGACGACCTCCATCACTATCACCAATGCTATCGTCACCACCTCCACCATCGCTATTGTCACGACCATTATCACCACTCTCATTCTCTCATACACCATCATCATCACCACCATCACCACCAATGCTATCGCCACCACCTCCACCATCGCCATTATCACGACCATTATCACCACTCTCATTCTCTCATACACCATCATCATCACCACCACCATCATCACCAATGCTATCGTCACCACCTCCACCATCACTACTGCTATTGTTACTACCATTACCACATACACCATTATCATCACCACCACCACCACCATCATCATCACCACCACTGACTCCCTCGTGTACTCTCTTATCCCATTACGCCTTTAATGAACCAACCCTTTATCACATTCTTCACTAATATCTCCTTCCTCGCCCGGTTCTTGCGTCATATCTCTTTCATTACGTTCCTCATTAATATTAACTTCATTTCCCCCTCGTGCCCATCACTCTCTCTCTCTATCTCTCTCTCTCTCTCTCTCTCTCTCTCTCTCTCTCTCTCTCTCTCTCTCTCTCTCTCTCTCTCTTCTTTTATTATTATTATTCTTCTTTTGTTTTCCCTCCTTCGTATTCTCTAGCGTCGTTATTCAGCATCTTCGTTTGCATCGTTATCGTTAAAGTACAATTCTTGCTTTATTTTTCTTTACTTCTTATACTTCTTCTTTGTTGCTGCTCCATTACTTCTTGATCAATAAAGATGATGGTATACGGAGAGAGAGAGAGAGAGAGAGAGAGAGAGAGAGAGAGAGAGAGAGAGAGAGAGAGAGAGAGAGAGAGAGAGAGAGAGAGAGAGAGAGAGAGAGAGAGAGAGAGAGAGAGAGAGAGAGAGAGAGAGAGAGAGAGAGAGAGAGAGAGAGAGAGAGAGAGAGACAGACAGACAGACAGACAGACAGACAAACACACACACACACACACACACACACACACACACACACACACACACACACACATACACACAGGTTCCGTTCCATTACCTTTCATTGCTCTACTTCGAAACGGTGGCTACGGATATTTTTCTGTGGTGTTCCTGTTTTTGGTTTTCATTTAACACACGTAGCGCTGTCTCGTTCCCTGTTTCCCTCCCCCCGTCTCCCTTCCCTTCCCCGCTCCACTGTTACCCTCCCCTCCCTCTCCCATGTCTGCCTGTTCACCCTAGCCATGCACACGTTTATCTCCCATCCTCTCCCTTTCCTCCCCTCACCTGAACCAAAAATTCCTTCCCTTACCTCAGCTATTCTACAAAACTCCTCCCCTTACCTAAACTAAAATTTCCTCCCCTTATATTACCTATAGAGCTCCTACCCTCTCCTTTCCTCCCCTTCCCTTGCCTTACCTACAAGTTCCTCCCCTCTCCTTACCTCATCTTACCTACAAACTCCTCCCCTTACTTTACCTACAAAACTCCTCTCCTCTCCTAGTCTTCTCCTCCCCTCCCCTTACCTCACCTACAAAATGTCTTCCCTTCCCTTACTTCACCTTACCTACAAACTCCACCTTGTACCTTACCTACAAAACTTTTCCACCTACCTGTCCTCTTACCCCCAAAATCTCTACCTCCTGGTCACAAGTTCCCCTTCCCTTCCCTCCCCATTGAAAACCCCTCTCCTCTCCGCCCCTCCACTTATCTCCTAACTAACTAAAAAAATCTATTTGCCCATTATGACAGTATAAAACAAATACAGATCAAGGCTGAGCTCTTTTAATGACCTGTTTTTAAAGAGCTCATTAATTTTAATAACATAACCTGGATGGGCACGCTCTGAAAATACAAGTCTCAAAAGGGATTCCAATTATAAACACAAAGTCAATCCCTAAAGTGAGGTTCTCTGTACTTCCTCCACCCACGGACATCATCTCAGAGAATACACACCTCCCCGTCCACATGCAGATCATCTTTCCACATCCATAAAGAATATTCTAGGCCCACACTCCCAAGCATTTCGGGAGCTTACACACTCAAACTATATAAGGCTTTCGTAGTAGTTGTGTGCATTTCCATGGTTAGTTAGTTAGTTTTAAGAGTCTAATGATAGTTTGACGAAGCTTCTGCCCCATGAATGAGAGAAACACGCATGAAAACACGATTAATTCCTTTGTGGCCTTGGGAATGGCTGTGGTGAGAAGCTGAGAACGGAAAGCATCTAAGAATACGGGTCTTGGTTTTCTTTATTTTGGCTGAAACATCCTCGTCTCCCTCCCATTCCTTTCCCATCCTTACCTTGCCAAACCTTTCCCACGCCTTGCACATCGGCCACACGTTTCTATAGATATATACTCTCATCTCATCTCTCGTTTTCTTTTATTTTGACGGATACATTTTAGTTGTTCTGCGAGAGAATTCCACACATAACGTCCTCGTCTTTCTCCTCTTCCTTCCCTCTTCCTCACCTTGCCTATCCTTTCCCACGCCTTACTCATCAACATGGCCACACGTTTATCATCTCCTGCCTTCCCTCTCCTCCCCTTATCTTACCTTACCTTCAAAAGTCCCTACGACCTCCCAAAGCCATGTATCTCTCCTTTCTATGCACTTTTGTTCCTCTCCCTTCCCCCGGTACCCTTTTATCTCTCTCCATTATTCTCCCACCCTCTCCTTTTCTCCCTCCCCTGTTCTCTTTTCACTCTCGCTAACTGAACTGCGACGCAATGGCATAGGGAGGTTTTGAGAGGAGGACATCATTCAGTTTCTCTTCCACTGATGCCGTTTTCTCCCTATACATTTTTCTTCCAACAGTATTTTCGGCATGAGGGAAAGGATAACGATGAGGCCTTGGAGAGCGTGACACACAATAAGGGCAATCAGCGTGTTAGTTTATTTCATTTTGCTGAATAATGTTTTTACTACTCTTTTCTAGTCATCTATCTCTACTACCCACACCCCATTTGCCCTACGTGCGTACCTTTCTATCTATCTATCTATCTATCTCTTAGGAGTATCATAGCCATTGCAAAAATATTAGTTCTGTACTTTCTAATGTCCCTCAGGTTAGTGTAAATCGTGTTCTTTGTTTTCCAGGTATAATAATATATGTGAAAATAAGCTCAACTAGTTTTCTTTTTCAGCATTTCACGAGGCAGATTTGTAAAGTGAACGGGTAGGTCTAAAAATTCTTAACGAGGTTTTATTTCTCTCTCTCTCTATCTATATATGCATGCTATCGTAGTGGTAGGCAAGTTTATTTTTATTTCCAGGTAAAAAAAAAAATAGATTTGGTACACTTTCATTTTTCAGTACTTCATGTGACAGGTGTTTGAAGTGGACAGGTAGGGCGGCAGGGGCGGTAAAGTCTTTGTAGCTGGAGGGGATAGTTTTGGCCGGTGACACCCAAGCGAGGAGGGAGGACTGTTGAGAGGGGCGAGGAAGGTTCAGGCGCATGGAGTGAGGGGGCGGCAGCATGGACCGTCCTCCACTTGAATGAAAGGAAACAGAAAAAGAAAAAAGAAAAGGACTCTGCCGACACTTCACTGCTTTCACGTCAGGTCGCAGTTAACCCGGTAGCAGCGACGGGCCACATTTTTGCCATGATGTAAACTCCCCAAAACAGATGATGCATAAACTGATCACAAATGCGTTGATATATATTGTGAAATGGTTTGCGTGAGTGATGATTTTTTCTCGTTTTTCTCGCTTAGAGGGGCCTTTAAGAAACATGATCCCCGTTGCTACCGAGTTAACAGTCGCTCGCCTCCCAGTCATGTTCCCTGCACTGGTCTCTGCGCCCTTACTGTTTTCCAATTGTTTCCGCTTTCCATCTTCGTTTTCCTTCCCTTGTCAGGTCGCAGTCACCAGTCGCTTATATCCATGCAGTCATGTTCCCCCTGCAAGGCCCTCTTCACTGTTACACCGCTTTCCATTTACTAACAGCGCCGTCATCACTGCACACTTTCCCTTTCCTTCCTACCTTCCCTTTCTATCCAACACTCCCACTCCACTGCTTTTATGTCCATCCGCAGTTAACAGTCGCTCACATTCTACCTTTGGACTGCCCACTGCGCCATTTTACCGCTTTTTTATTCACTCATAGTTAATTGAAAGGGGGGAAGAGGGTACCTGCAGACATTATTCCCCTTTTGATTTCATGCATGCTGGTTAGTTTACAGTCAGGCGTTGCTTATACATCCATCCAGGCGTGATCCCCCTGCTCACCACTCCTGCTAATCCTCTCACTTAAACCGCCAATTTGATATGCATTTACACTTTCATTTTTTTCCGAATGGAGCTCACACTTGCTTTTATGCCATTCCACCCTTCCACTGTTTAATACATTCGCTAACACCACGATATTACACTTCCCCTTCCCTCTCCGCTGGCTTCCCTCTTCTGATTATTAACGTCAATCATACTCTCCGCTCCTCGGGGTTCCATTAGTTCCCATAATTCCCGCCCTACTTGCCTTCCTTGCCTCCACCTCCAGCTTTCTTCTCTAGAAAGCATTTTAATTTCTCCACACGTTTTCATTCCCACCACTCTTTCTCCTGAATCCTTGCAGCTTATTGCTATTACCGGTGCGCGGAGGTGAACGTGGAGAAGAGTGGAGGTGGGATGGCGGGCGCTAAGCGAAAGTGGAGTGGGGTGGAGTGGCAGCGAGATGGACGGTGGGTGGGATGGTGGGTTCTGGCTGGTGGATATAGTGGCAGAAGTGAAAAGGTGGAGGTGGGATGGTGGGCGCTAAATGGAAGTGGAGTGGAGAGGAAGCTTGATAGTCGGTGGAGGGAGTGGTGGATTCTGGCTGGTGGATATAGTGGAAGAGGTGAGAAGGTAGAGATGGGATGGTGGGGATTCAGTGGATGTGAAGTGGAGGGGGTGGAGTGTGGCTGGTGGATACTATAAAGAGATGGAGGTGAAATGATGGGGGTTAAGTGAAGCAGGAGTGGAACGAAAGCCAGATGGGAGGTGAGTGGGGTTGAAGCTAACTATTGAATGGAGTGGAAGGGGTGAAAAAGGGGTGGAGGAAGAACAGTGTCGGGTGGAAGTGGAAGTGGAAGTGGAGGTGGAGGTGGGCTGTAGCGTTTGGTTGCAAGGGGGCAGAGTGCGATAGACAGTTTAAGTGGAGGTGGGTTGGAGGGGGAGAGGGTGCAAGTGGGGTGGGTGAGTGAAGGGGGGGAGGGCAGGTGCGTTGGTGGGTGTGAG
Organism: Eriocheir sinensis; assembly: GCF_024679095.1. Taxonomy (NCBI): domain Eukaryota; kingdom Metazoa; phylum Arthropoda; class Malacostraca; order Decapoda; family Varunidae; genus Eriocheir; species Eriocheir sinensis. Next base: position 27,687,576 of record NC_066511.1, read on the forward strand.
TGGGGTGAGGTGTGAGGGAGAAGGTGGAGGAGGAACAGAGCGGGATGGACAAACGCAATCAAACTCTTGACACGGGAGATAAATTGGTGAAGGTCGTCCGTCGTAAAAGAAAGACACTGCTCGCTGCGGGTCTACGGTTCAAGTCCTCGCCACGTTGCAAGATTATCGTACTCATCATCTTACGTTTTCCAATTTCCGACCCATAAACTGTCTCCTCTACCCCAATAACTACATTTATTTACAGTTATCGTTGAAAGGTTTAATTATTAGTGTCTCTTTGCTATAACAACGGTAAATACAAGGGTTGATACGACAATCTGGCATCACTGAACCGTCCTCGCCTCCTCTCTTATCCGATCACAGTTTGGGTGTTGCATATAAACACTCGTAGCTTGATTCCCGTCTCTACGCGTCATCTCTCCTGACTCATGTTACTCTTATAAAACGCACGTTAGCTCGGTTCTGCATCAACGACCTCCATTTTCGATTATCATAATGAAAGTCGGTGAAAAGTGGGATGGTGTGAGAAGGAAGGAAGGAGGGAAGGAAGGAAGGAAGGAAGAAAGAGAGACACGGCGGACACTCGACATGCTGGGTGACAATGTACGAGGAAATGCAAAGGAAAGAATAGGGGATGGCTGGAACGAATGAATGAAAGAGGGAAAGTGAATGAGAAAGGAAAGAAAGAAGGGAGGAAGGATAGAAGGGAGGAAGGAAAGAAGAGATGAAAGAAGGAAGGGAAAGAGTTAGGAGGGAAGGGATGTATGGAAGAAAGGAGGGGGGGACAAGAAGGCGGAGTGGATGGGAGAACGGAAGAGATGAAAGGAGGATAAACTAAGGAAAACAGGGGGGAAAGATTAAAGGGGTGGATGAAAACAGGAAAGTAGAAAAAAAAACGGGAAATGGAGGAAAGAAGGAAGCGAGGGAGGAGCTGAAGGGAGAAGAAAGGGAAGAAAGGAGGAGAAAATAACGAAAGAGGGAGGAAGGATTGAAGGGGTAGATGAAAACAGGAAAGGAGGAAGAAAAAAAAACGGGAAATGGAGGAAAGAAGAAAGCGAGGGAGGAGTTGAGGGGGTAAGAAAGGGAAGAAAGGAGGGAGAAAGGATTGAAGGGTGGATGAAAACAGGAAAGTAGGAAGAAAAAAACGGGAAATGGAGGAAAGAAGAAAGCGAGGGAGGAATATTAGAAGGCAAAGAAGAGAAGAGGAAGGGAGAATGTAAGGACACCAATAGCAGAAAACCGAAGGAAGGAAGGAAGGAAGGAAATAAGGTCATGGAAGTTTAAGTGGGTCAGGAAGCCTCGAGTCACATTTCTGGGAAGCTAAATTGCGTCGCTGGAATTTACGGAAACTTCAGTTCAAAATATCCGGCCAACTACACCAAGGTTTCAAGTTGGCAAATGGCAATTAGGTGTGTCGTCAAATTTCGAATGAACAAGAAAAATTTCCGGACAGACAGCCCTCCTCCCCCTCCCCCCCCAAAAAAAGCGAGACTGGTTGGGCATCAAAGAGGTCTCGTAATGTTAGTTTTCAAAAGCTTCTCTGTAAAAATTAAGGAAAAGCAGCAACTAGAGGGAGAGGGTGTATATGTGTGCGTCAGGTTAGGCATGGCTGGGTTGAGTTGTTAGAGGAAACCGGTGTATAGACAGAGAGAGGAAGCGAGGTAATAAGAATCAGCATTTACGTATATATTAAGGTTCCTTCCAGGTTACCACACAAGAAAACGTCGGGTGAGGAATGGTTGGGTTGTGATGTTAGAGGAAACCAGTGTATAGCTAAAGCGACAGAGCAAGGTATTAAGAAGCAACAGTAAAAGGTTCCTTCAACGTTTGTTATAATAAAGAAAAGGAATAGCTAGAGAGAGGTGGTGTAAGAGTGTGTTCGTCAGGTTAGGCGGGATTAGGTTAGATTATAAGATCGTTAGTATGTAGGCAGCGAGGGCAAACAAGGCAATAAAAAGCAACAGTTACAAGTCCCTTCAGAGTCATAATACAGGAAAACCAGCAAGATGAAGGAGACGATGTATGTATATATGTGAGTCAAGGTGGTTTTTTCTTAAGCAAGCGAGTATTCAGGTAGAGATACAGAGCAAGAAAGTAAGGAAGGGAAGACGAGGAGGAGCAGCGAACGTAAGAAAACGCAGGAGGATGAGGAGGAAGAGGCAGAGAGCGGAGGTATGTATGTCAGGTCGGCTCGGGTTAGGTTGTTAAGAGAGCAAGTATATAGATGGAAAAAGCAAGCAGGACAAGGCACGAAGGAGCAGCAGCGATGGAATTTCTGCTCCCCGGCTGCAGTGGTGGTTTCCGGGATAAAAGCACCACTGAAAAAAAAAAAAAAAAAAAAACTCGAGTTCCTTCTAAAAATCAATGAAAGTTACGTGTCTTTACGATTTCCAGGAAGCGAGTGGGAACCTGCGAGTGCTCGGGCCGTCTACATTTCCGCCCACTCCTTCCGCACCTCCAGTCCCTACCCCCCCTCACTTCCAATCTCCATCTCTTCCACATCCCATCCTCACCTGATCCACATCCCATCCCCACCTCCAATCCCCATCTCTTCCACACCCCATCCTGACCTGATCCACACCCCTTCTCACCTCCATTCCACATCCCATCCCCACCTCCAATCCCCATCTCTTCCACACTCCATCCTCACCTGATCCACACCCCTTCTCAACTCCATTCCACATCCCATCCCCACCTCCAATCCCCATCTCTTCCACATCCCATCCTGACCTGATCCACACCCCTTCTCGCCTCCATTCCACATCCCATCCCCATCTCTTCCACACTCCATCCTCACCTGATCCACACCCCTTCTCACCTCCATTCCACATCCCATCCCCACCTCCATTCCACATCTCTTCCACACCCCATCCTGACCTGATCCACACCCCTTCTCACCTCCATTCCACATCCCATCCCCATCTCTTCCACACCCCTTCTCAACTCCAATCCACATCCCATCCCCACCTCCAATCCACACATCTTCCACACCTCATCCTCACCCCTTGCACACCCCATCCTCACCTCCACTTCCCTCCCCCACACCTCCACCGGCTGCCTCCTCGGTGGGTTGCCCCTTCAGGAGGAATGTTATGCCCCCCTCTCACTCTCGACTCGGCCAGGCACTCTCTCTCGCTGTTTGCTCTCCCTTAATTGCATAAAATGTGTCTAATTCCATGTCTATTAGTTCTCATGCAATTACGAAATGGGAAGAAATTCTCTCTCTCTCTCTCTCTCTCTCTCTCTCTCTCTCTCTCTACGATAATAATAACATTTCTCCTGAATGTTCTGCGCGTGATGTGAGGGATGACTAAACCATTTATCATACGCAGGTAAAAAAAAAAAATTCTGAATGTAAAACGTGGAGGAAAAAATAGGAATCACGCGTATCAAATGAAAGAAAAAAATAGAACAGCGGGAAGGGCAAGAAAACGCCGCCTATAAACCTTTTTGTGGGGAGGGAAAAGCTACCCGAGGCACGATACGATGGCGGTTGGAAGAGAAAGGAGAGAAGAAAGAAACAAGGAGGAGGACGAAGACGTAGGAGGAAGGAAAATGCAGGAGGAGGAGGAGGAGGAGGAGGAGGAAGAGGAGAATGAGGAGGAGGTGAAGGAAGAAGTGGAGAGAGAGAAGAAAGAAATTACAGTGGAAGAGAAGTAGGAGATGCAGGAGGAGGAGGAGGAAGAGGAAGAGGAGGATGAGGAGTGGGGGAAGGTAGAAGGGGGTGAAATGGAGGAGGAGGAGATGAAGAGGAGGAGAAAAATGAGAATGGAAGTGGAGGATGAGATGCAGGAGGAGGAAGAGGAGGAGGAGGAGGAGGAAGAGGAGAATGAAACGCAGGAGGAGGAGGAGGAGGAGGACGACGATGGAACGCAGAAGGAGGAGGAAGAGTAGGATGAAACGCAGGAGGAGGAGGAGGAGGAGGAGGAGGAGGAGGAGGAGGAGGAAGAGTAGGATGAAACGCAGGAGGAGGAAGAGGAGGAAGAGGAGGATGAAACGCAGGAGGAGGAGGAGGAAACATGGAAACATGAGAAGGATGAAACGCAGGAGGAGGAGGAGGAGGAGGAAATGTAGGACAAGGAAGGAAAGAGAAAATGAGAAAAAAAAGAAAAGAAAAAGAAAAGACGAAATCACACCCAAAGAACACAGTCAGGCAACTCTCGTCCTCTTAAATGCAGGAAAAAGATCAAGTCGGCGAGAACAATGCACGGGAGATGGAGGAGGAGGAGGAGGAGGAGGAGGAGGAGGAGGTATAGTCATTTAGCCAAACTTATACATAACACCGAAACTTTACCAGACTACTTTTTTTTTTTTCACCAATTCTGTCCATGCATCCCGACACGTATAACTGCAGGACTAAACTTATTTTATCCCCCCCTGCATGTAAAAAAAAAAAAAAAAAAAAAACCCTGCATCATAAAGAAAATAAGAAAGAGAGAGAGAGAAAAAAAAGAGAGAGAGCACGCACAAAGAAGACACTGAGGGAACTCTTGTATTAAATGGAAGACTATGTTGCTGTGCTGGGGTGGGTAGGGGAGGTAGGGGTGGGTCGTGGGGGTGGGGGGGGGCATAGGGATGGGGTGGAGGAAAGACGCGGCCCTCACAATATTCCTAATGTTCCTTTGTGCAGCAGCGGGCCGAGGGACGCCGCCAAGCCTCTCAGCCTAGTACCCGCGGGGTCTCTCTCTCTCTCTCTCTCTCTCTCTCTCTCTCTCTCGCCTCAGCCTCTGCCTCGTCTCTTAGGCCCATGGTCTTATTAAACATTACACACACTCACATTTAATAAGGCCTTGGTAGAGTTTGTATTAATATTTCCATGGGTGGTTTTATGAGCCTAGTGAGAGTTTGACAAGGCTTCTACACTCATGAGAGCCTGACTAACCTCCCTTGTGCGCTTTGGAAATAGTTGTAGTTATAGCCGAAAGCACATGAGAATACGGGGCTTGTTTCCTCAGCCTCCCAGACAGACAGACAGATAGAGTGACAGACCCGCTCCGCTTCTCTTCTTCCCTTCTGAGCAGCGTTGCCAAATTGTCGTACTCTGAGCATTGCATTTATCATTTTTAGGCGCCAAGACCGTCGTAACCACACAGACAACGATAGAAAATTAAAGTTATCGTTGAAATTGTTAAAGAGTGATGGTTTTCGCTCTTTTCTGCAAGAGTTATCGGTCAGAAACTAGGAAAATGCAATGCGCTGAGTACGATAATTTGGCAACGCTGCTTCTGAGTCACCTGCTTATGGCAATGTCTGAGTCTAGGAAAAAAAAATACGATGACTGTTTGATAATGGCACTAATTAAAATGAGAAAAAAGTAGATTAAAAAATAATCCTCCATCAGTCCTCGCTATTACAGCCCCGGGGTTTTCTCTCCCCTCTGCCCAACCGAGCGTCTAAATTTCCAGAACTTTCCAGACAAACCAGACCTGTTCCTCCTTTTCTTCTTTTCCTGCAAGTCAGCTGTTTGAGGGAATATGTATGTCTAACAAAATACATGAATGTTGTTTGACAGTAGATCTATTTGTTATCTGAGAGCAGAAAGTGTAAAACTGATAGATTTATTTTACCGAATGAAGAGTGACCTCATTATCTCTCCCTTACACACATAAAATAAATCATATGTGAAACTCTCATTGTTCTTTCCGTGGATTCCACTTAACGTGGTCACATGCGGAATAATTGTCGAGGTCAGTTATTTTAATTGAAAGCTGCTCAGGAATGACACACGCGCTCGTGCACGGGCAGTGTTGTCTTATTATATCATAACTGCCTGGAGTGGTTCATCAGAGAGACCGTGGTTCTATAATTAAGTTGGGACAGACGTATACGAAGGTACGGCTGGTGAACGCGGTCAAAGCCAAGCCAGAGTAGGGTCCGCAGGGGAGTCACAGGCAAGACTCACTGACATTAACTAGATGCAAATATTACATCATGAACGCAATGGCGCGGCACGTGAACCTATTTGGCACGCTTACTGGCGCGCGCGAACCGGCCAGGTGCATGGAGGTGTGAAAAGGCGGTGGTGGTGGTGATGGTGGTGATGGTGGTGGTGGTGATGGTGGTGGTGATGGTGCTGGTGATGGTGGTGGTGGTGGTGCTGGTGGTGGTGCTGGTGATGGTGCTGGTGGTGGTGATGGTGCTGGTGCTGGTGCTGGTGATGGTGGTGATGGTGGTGCTGGTGTCGTGGGGTCCGGGTCGCGTCGGCGTCCGTATTGAATCAAATTGGGTCACCAGCACCATTCCACGATGGTTGTGGCCAGGAGTTTGCTCGTTAGTGTGTGTGTGTGTGTGTGTGTGTGTGTGTGTGTGTGTGTGTGTGTGTGTGTGTGTGTGTGTGTGTGTGTGTGTGTGTGTGTGTGTGTGTGTGTGTGTGTGTGTGTGTTTATTCTTTCAAGAAAATAAATAAATCCGATATCTAATAAAATAATCTTGGAATCGCAGGAGGAAACTTTTTTGCTGCACAACACTAATCAAAAGAAGACGCTGACGCCCCCCGTTGACATCTGAGCATTGTCTTAGTCACTCCTGGGCGGGGCAAGAACGCGCAACACACACCCGGAACCCGAGAGTTTGTCACGCACGGCAACACGTGACGAGCGAGGGAGATGAGAGGCGGACGCATACACAACAAAACTTGAGGAAGGCGAGCAGCGTCAAAGTCGGTGTGGATGAAGTCACGTTTCACGAAGTCATTAAGATGATGGAGTCTTGAAAAATGTCTGGGGTGGCGGGGCTTCTCAAGAGCAGACTAGCGCTCGATGGAGAGGCGTGAATTCCAGTTTTTGATGACGTGCGAAAGAAAAAAATGTAAACAGTATGTATTTTTTCGAAACATCGCTGAAGAGACACTGGGGATATGCGTATTAATTCTGTGTTTAATATGACTTCAGTGACTACAACAACAATAACAACACTACTACTACTACTACAACTATTACTACTACTATTACTGCTACTACTACTTATAATAATCACAACAACAATTATAAAAGGATTGAGCGACCTCTGAAAAGATAAACTGTACGCCAACTTGTTAACCATTAGGTATTCAAATTTCATTGCTAAACAACAATAAAAAAAGGTACAGCGTTTTAATGCGATGGTAATGGCATTCAATTATTTAGTGAAAAGAGTAGAGGGAGTAATTTTGTTTTGATATACCAAACGAATTCTCTCTCTCTCTCACACACACACACACACACACACACACACACACACACACACACACACGAGGACTTATCGCTGTGACTTTTATGAAACACACACGAGCAATGCCCTTGCCTGTTTTTTTTTCTTCAATTCGAATATCGCTGAGTAGAATCGCAAACCGCCATTCACATTTTCTTTTTCATCTGGGCGGCGTTCACTGTGGCCTTGCTCGAAGGGGGGGCTTGGTCGGCAAATAAACCGTAACATAAAAGTCCCCCTTAAAAGTGTGCAATAGGCTACCAACTCCCAGCGACAACACGTGAAGCTACAGAATACATAGACTTTCAAGCATATCAAAACGAATACCTTCCTCGGGTTGATACAGACGAGACAAAAAGTAGCAATTAAGTTACTCAATCGCCAGCTGAAACAAACACATTATGGGCCTATAGGAAACATATTTAGACCTTCACACAAATTAAAAAAGAAAATAACACTGAACTGGCTCTCCTCAATATACACACAAACAAAAAAATGACAAGTTAATATTTAAGTCACTCCATTAATCGCGCTCTCCATCTCCTCTCGCATCGGGTATTTGGACTAACAAGTAGCTTACTCAGACCTTAACACAAATTGAAGAAAGAGTATAACAACATCGCAGTGGCCCTCCTCGATATACACAAACAGAAAAGACAAGCGAATATTTAGGTCGCATCATTAATCAGGCTCTCCATCTTTGGTATCTGGTAACTGGTTCTTTCATTATGTCGGTTCATTTTGGCATGCGTCAGAGGTATACCCATATATACACAAGGAAGACACGTGAATTTCCAAGCTCCTCAATTCACCCCTTTTCGCTCATCCATTATTTTGTTATCCTTCATCTTGGTCCGCGTCAGAGGAAGACAAATGAATCTCTAAGTGTCTCAATTCATCACTTTTTGTTCATCCATTATTTCGTTATTAATCACCTTGGTCCGCGTCAGAGGAAGACACGTGAATCTCCAAGTTCCCTTTTTGCTCATCCATTATTCTTTCATTAGCAACGGAGATGAGCACTGACGTCACGCGCAGCTATAGTGTGTGTTCCCAAACGTTAACTTTCACTTATTCATGGCGGCACACGTCAGCAGAGGTATACACGTAGGGACGGCACCTGCATTTTCATGGCGATTCATTTATCTCCCTCGGCTCTTCAATTATGTATTTATGGTCCTCCCCGTTACTTTTCATCACACCTGTCACCCTCACCCTCCCTGTCATCCCTCCCTGGCGTTATTTTGCAGCCTTCCCCTCCCTGCTATGCCGTCACCGCTCCCTGTCATACCGTCGCCCCTCCCTGCCGTACCCTCCCCGCTCCCTGGGTTTGTTTCGCACCCTTGCCCTGCCATTCTATTACCGTTACTGTCCGCGGTTCACTGGTTCTGAGTAAAACATGGTCGCCCTCGTTCACGCTTTTCTCTTCGGGGAATTTAGAACATTATAAACTCCAATATCCTCCCATAACCCTACATCTCCTATTTGTTTTGGTCTATATTTTTCCATTATATCAACCAACACAATCCCTAAATCTTGTTACGGAGGGAATGACTCCGATAGGGGAATAAAAATGAAGGGAGGGCCAATGTTCCTATATTGACGACGAGGATAACACGTGTAGGTATAATATAGGGATGAGAAGGATTCAGTTTGGTCTAATCTTACTTCAAACACTGGTAGAGGAATCCCATCTTGAGGCGAAAGACGTGTGCTGCATCGATCAGACTTTTCAGCATTAAAACTGTTCTCATTCCTATATATTTTGGAAGAATGAAGGGTCCAAAGCTTCTTACCTTTCTATAGTTATTAAGACAATCATAAATTTTTAAGCCTCATTAATAGATGTTTTCAAATCGATACAATAAAGGCTATATACGTAGGTGTTCTAACTAAATACAACTACCAGAACTTCACATCTCTGTTGCTTCTCAGGGGAGGAGTCTGCCCAACGAATGGAAAATAGGAAAGTCAGAGGGAAATTCTTTGATGGGAAAACGTATCAACTGACGAAGAGATCACAGTCGAACATTCATCAAACCCAGGCATGAATAAATCCTTCCAGCCGATCCTCAACCACTGATCTTCACCTCCTCTTTAAATTGTCTTGGTATAGAAAAAGGGTCCATAGATTTTAATACATTTGAAATTTATCCGAAGCAGTGTATGGGAAGGGTGCTGGAAAATTATACAAGAGCTGTTCCATGGCACATCATCTGCATACTATTTATGATTAACATATCGTCGATTATGTGAGGAAATTGAATTTGAGGATGCAATATGCCGGAAATATATTATGTTGTAACACAGCTGAAGCCAGGGCGGGTGTGTGGCAGGGGAAGGGTGGGTGTGCAGGGTGGCAGGGGCGGGGCAAGGACGGGCAGGGTGTGAGTTAATTCATCAGTGCTTCACCTTTTAGAGGGTTAAGAGGAGAACGGAACACATTGGGAGGAGAATTAGGATGAATCTCTCTCTCTCTCTCTCTCTCTCTCTCTCTCTCTCTCTCTCTCTCTCTATTGGCGAACAGGGAACGATTGACCCTTGTAGTTATTATCGTTTTCTTTTCTTTTACTCTCGACGAACAATAAAATGTTTCAAAATGTTCTTGCCAAAGTCTAAATTAGCTGTTTTCAATTTTTTTTTCCATCTCTGTTCCCTATGCAAAGATGTTCAAGCAATTTGAGACAAAATTAACAAAAATAATATACACAGCAATTTTCAGAAAAGAAGATAAGCGTCATCCGCTTAGTAATTATGCGGCGCCGCAGAAACGAAAACACGCCGAAGCCTCGAGATACGCAAATTTTATACAAGAATGTTTCGGAAACTTCTGGTACACATAAATGCATACCATCAGAGTCTCTCCGAACCTTTTGGAAGGAAAAGCAAGTCCGCCGCTGCAGCGACAAAGATAACGTAATTGTTTGCCGTGTGTGTGTGTGTGTGTGTGTGTGTGTGTGTGTGTGAGAGAGAGAGAGAGAGAGAGAGAGAGAGTAATTCACCCACGGCTTGATTATGAACTGGGCTTGCCATCGCCAACAAGTACCCTCCTAACCCGAGCAAGCTCATTCATTATAGGCGATCTCTGGGTATCGTTGGGACCTTCACACACCGCACACCCCATCCCCCTTGCTTAATGGAGAGAGTAACAGCTCCTTTGTCATTGGAAAAATCCCAGGCCTGAACAGGGCTCGAACCTCCGTCTGCCAGACTGTGAAGTTTGGTAGTGCAGAGCTCTACCACTGAGCTACCGGAGCGGCGTTACACACCGTGTATGTGTGTGTGTGTGTGTGTGTGTGCTGAATTCGTACTGGAGATGAGAAACGACCAAATATGTGATATTTCCTAATCTCTCTCTGCAGTTAGATCCAAAAACGGTATGAATATTCAAGGTGTAATTTAGGAGAATAAACATGTCAAACTTACAAAACGATAGGTTGGATTAAAATGTATTCCCATGGTAATACCGGGGAAAAATATTTACGCTTTATGTTGAAATTGCCGAGAAAAATATCAGAGGCTCCCAGGTCGTTTTCGTTGCCATTCCAGCGTTGCAATGAACGATAAGCACACGTAACCTTTCCCTGACAAACCACAAACACTTGCACAGAAAACAGACCGTATACAGGTGCAGCTGAATAGGAAACTTTGCTATGATGTAAACAAACAGGAGATATATGCCAGAATAAGGAGTTTGGGGTACGGTTACATAAGTCAAATACATGCGGCACTACTCGCAGAAGGATCAAATGTCACAGTGAAATCGGTATGTGATATTTGATGTGATCTGAATATATTTTGGTACCGCTCGAATGAGTTGAAAATATGCAACACTATTAGATGGAAAAGAAGTTGGAAAGTTTCGTTTAGTCGGCGCAACATCTGTGGTCATATGCCGGGAAGAAACAGAAGGGGAAGGAATTATGGGAGAAGAGAACAGATCCCAGGAGACGGGACACAACCCCGGATTAATACCTGGTACCCATTCACTGCTGGGTGGACAGGGGCGTAGGGTATCGGAAAAACCGCCCAAATTTTTCCACGCCGCCTCTATTAGATGGATCAAGCGGCATACAAAAGGGCAAGTCTAATTATTCACTGCGTTCCCACATCACTTTCTAACGTAATGGCACACTGGATTGATTGGTTTCATAAAAAAAATAAAAAAAAACTGATGGCTTGCGCATAAACTCGTCTGACAAACATAGAAACACTGACGTACTGGGTTTACTTGTTCAATAAAGAATGACTGATAGCTTGTTCACCAATACGTCTGGCACATGTGGATGACAAAACCCATGGCAGCGGAGCGCTACGTCATCTACATGGATAACACATACAAAGCCGAAGGAAGATGTATTCGTTCCATTTTTTGCGTCAGGCTGATGAGAAACTAGCCACAACAATATTATATGCTAGGACGTAGAAAATTCGGTAAAAATGTAGATTAAGTTTTCTTGATGTTAAACAAGGTGTGTGTGTTAAAGAGAAACGAGTTAAATGTGGATGTAGGCAAACAATGAATAAATTTAGCTTATGAAAAATAAATGTGACTGAATTACCTTGCAAATGGAAAGCTGAGGAGGGATAGCATTGGTACGCGAGGTGATAATTATCCATATCACTGACTTAATAGTTTCTACGACGAGGATGACAGACCAATAGAAAGATAATCAAGTGCCCGCAACATGCTCATCCTAAAAGATCACAGAAGATTACCGAAAGACTTATCACGATCCACCCCAGGAGCGTCTTGATTGGCTACCCTCAAGAACATGTACACCGCAGGAAAGTAGAAGTAGAAGCAAGGCAGCGACACTTATTTCATGATGTGTAAATGGGTGAATAATTTTGATTGGGTCATATGAGACTTCGGTACCTATAACTTCAGTTACTTAACTTCAAATGCTCGAATACTTGACTTATCTCTATACTAAGTGCGTTTAGTGACCTCCGTTATCATTTATTAAAATTTATTAAAAAAAAAACTGCATAGGTGGCGTAGTTGCCATTAGGTTAGGTTAACTTCAGAATAAGCATGGGTTTTCAGGCAGGCACGGATGATTGTATGCACCTCAAAGGAATAAAGAGCAGGCGGCCAGGGAGTGGCAGGCATCGGGTGGCACAGAAAACGAGACACACTCTCCGGTTTTACAACCTTTGTCCCTTTCCGTCGAGTGCTCCGTTCAGGGACACACGACTGCAAACTAAATGACAGTTTTCGTGTACCTAAGTCAATTAACACACAAACCAGTTTCTCTCTCTCTCTCTCTCTCTCTCTCTCTCTCTCTCTCTCTCTCTCTCTCTCTCTCTCTCTCTCTCTCTCTCTCTCTCTCTCTCTCTCTCTCTCTCTCGTTCTAAGCTATGTCTCCAGGCTGTGGTCTCTGGGGCGACGTTACAAAAGTCCTCAGTTTAGTCTGGTGTCCTCGGCAGCGGGGTTGGGGCCGCCGGCCGTGCTCTCACCGGTGTCTGCGCCGCATCGGTGTGCCGGCTCGGGTTCAACAGAGCAAACCACTCAGAGAAAATCATGAACGATGTGAGTCTCAGTAAAATTAATCGGAGTATTACGTGTGCGTACCTGGGCACATGGGGCTGGGTTAACATCAATGCGGAGCCAGGTTATCTTAGAAAGGAGTTTGGGTATTATGTAGCCGAGGCTCTTGTATTAGGTTCGCCTGCTGTTATATGTATCACCTGGGCGTTAGTCACTATTTAGGTGATATCAAGTTATTTGGTCAGCCTTGTTATCGTTCGCAATCACGGCGGGCGATTGGGTTTGCGTCGTTTTCCATCTGTCTGTCTGTGTATCTTTTTGTTTGTATGTCCGTTACCAAATTATCTACATGAAAAAAAAAAAACCGGATTGACAAACATTCACCAAATAAGCACGAGCCCTTCCTCAGGGGAAATTCTCAAACTGATTATTTTTTTTTCACAAACGCTCCAATAAAAACTGCCAGAATGATGGCGAATAACTGATGAAACTGAGTGACTGAATGGCTTAGGGCGACCATATGGAAAAAAACCTCCCGTGCCTCCTGAGGTCGATGTTTGGGAAGTGGTTGGCGTTTGGCCCAGACCAGGAATACTGGATGTGCATATCCGGAGGGGCTTTGGGGCGGTCCATCACAGAACACGAGTACTTCCATGTTTTTGCTTAAATACAAGGGCGGTCCGGCCTCTTCCCGATAAGACCTGAAGAAAAAAGTCCAGTATGGCGGGCGATATGTATTCTTTTAAAAATTCTCTTTAATTTAATTAGTAATCAGCCACAGTATGACACGGATTAAGTGTCAGCATGTATTTCACTGCCCAGGAAAGGAAAGTTTTGTCCACTGACTTGAGGACATTGTGAACTCAGTGGAAATATGATGAAACAAAAAACAAAAAAAGGAATATGCGACGCACTGAAGAGGAACCACAACTGAATCGTTGAAACATCTTACTTGTGACGGTAAAGGGATAGAAATTCAAACGCGATGCAAAGGTTTGTTCACTTAGCTAAAGGCGAAGTAAAATTATTGGGTGGACAGTTTACGTCAGCGGATGAAGTGCCAAAGAGTGCGAGTCAGGGAGCCGGTGGGGAATTAACTTTTGTTGCTTCGAAAAACAACGGCGCCCATCGTGTGTGTGTGTGTGTGTGTGTGTGTGTGTGTGTGTGTGTGTGTGTGTGTGTGTGTGTATGCTTCGTAGTAACAGTTGTCAATACGTGAGGAAGGTTTATCTATGCGTTAGTTTGGTTTGGGATATTAAGGCTTCCTGCAAGAAGAAGACGGATATAGTCCAGTCTCTCTAAATTCATATGGGAAAGGGAACACGGGTCAACAAACAGCCACAATAAGGGCAAAAAAATGGAGGAGCAGGAGACTACGGTTCCTCATCACGAATTACGCCGCAAACCAAACGCAGGGAAAAATAAACCCACTAGAACAAAACGAACGAAAAAAGGGCAAAATGGAAACAAAACTTATGGGTCTTTAGCAAAATCCAAGGTGAATATGAACTTATCTCTTAATAGATGCACGGGGAGGGAGGGAGTTGGGATGAGGGCGCAAAACGAAGAGAAATAAAAGGGAGAGAACAGGAGAAAGGAACACAAGGAAAAAAAAAGAAAAAGGTGACAACGCAAAATGACCAACTAAAGAGGAAACACAGAGGAGACCAAGAGGAAGTTAAGAAAGAAGATTAGGGAAAACGAAAGGGTGCCAAGGCAAACATGACCAACAAGAGGAAACACAAGAGTGGACCAGGATGAAGGCAGGAAAGAAGATAAGGGAAAAGAAAAGTGGCAACGCAAAATGACCATAAAAGAGGAAACACTGAGAAGACGAAGAGGAAGGAAAGAGGATAAGGAAAAGGGTGCCAAAGGAAAGAAGATCAGCGAAAGGGTGGCCAATGGGAACGCAGCATGGCACGAATCAACAGGACGATGGAACCTTCTTAAGTGAGAGAAAACGAGGGAAAAGGTTGAGAGATCATGGGGGTGACTCTTGAAAACAAACATTCCCTCGGAGGCGGGAATTAGGCGGCTCTCGTGCAGGCGTGTGGGCGTGGCTCTCGAGGGACACGAACTCGGCCAAAACAACCAAACTTTCACCTCCACCGCCTTTGACACGACACCACTCAGCCGCCTCCGGGCCCTACTCTTAAACATTTCGGAGCCCAAACACTCACATTGGACAGGGCTTTCGTAGGAGTTTTTTTTTGGCATATGCAGGGGTAGTTTGATCATTCTTTTGTACCAGGAACCTACAAAAACACTCATTAGAACGCGATTGATCTCCTTTTTGGCTTTCGTGGGAGTTTTGGGATATGCAGGGGTAGTTTTACGAAATTTCTGGTAGTTTGATCATTCTTTTGTGCCAGGAACCTAAAAAAACACTTATTAGAACGCGATTGATCTCCTTTTTGGCCTTTGGAAACAGTTGATGAGAGAGAGAGGCGGCAGTGTCTGTGAATACCGACCTAAAACATCCCTCCGCGTCACTCCCTCCCTCCTTGAAACGAATGCGGGAACGAGCGGGAACGAGAGAGTGCAGAGATAACAGACTGAAACTAAGCTCGCATTACTTCCACCATCACTCTGCCGCCTCTCCTCTAAAAACAGACAACCGAGCGAGTGCAAAGATATCTGAAACCAAACTCGCGCCTCTTCCACCGCCTTTGTAACGCCTCTCCTCTAAAAACAGACAACCGAGCGAGTGCATAGATATCTGAAACCAAACTCGCGTCACTTTCACCGTCTTTGTTAGAACTCCACTCTGCTGCCTCTCCTCTAAAACCAGACAACCGAGCGAGTGCATAGATAACAGATAGCAAACTCGCGTCATTTCCACCTCTCGTCGCCTCTCCTCTAAAATCCGGCAACCGAGCAAGTGCATATATAACTGAAACCAAACTGGCGTCCCTTCCACCGCCTCTGTAACACCACTACTTTGGGTCCTCTCCTCTAAAAACAGACGAACAAACGAGCGAATGAAAAGATAACAGAAACGACATTTGACACGGTAACGAATTGAATTGCTCGACCTTTCACCGCTTTTGACACTATCATATTCCGTTGCCGTGCGCCTCAAAAACAAACGAGCGAGGGAATGAAGAAATACTCGCAACTGAAGCACAACCCGACGCTAGAGTGCACGAGTGTATTAAAGTAACCTTATCTATACCCACCAGTCTCATACCTCCATCGCCTCGGACGTTCTGACATTCACTCCCCCGCATCACAGAAGGGGAAAGAAACAAAGGACAGCAGAGAAGCGAAATTAGACCCAATAATGCGTAAATATACATAGATAACCTAACAAGTCCAACCCACCAGTCCTGTATCTCCATCGCCTTGGACGCTCTGACATTCCCTTGCAGCATCACCTCTTAAACAAACGATAACAGAAAGAGAAAGAAACAGAAGACTACAAAAACCGAAATCAGTCTCAGTAATGCGTGAACATACATAAGCTACCTCATTTTTTTTTACAACAAAGGAGACAGCTCAAGGGCACAAAAAAAGTAAACATAATTATAAAAAAAAAAAGCCCGCTACTCGCTGCTCACAAAAAGAATCCAAAGAGGTGTCCAAGAGGGGTCCATTTGTCAACCAACCTCGCCCTTCTTCCACCGCCTTTGCAATAATATAACTCATTCCCTCCATCTCTAACGCGAACAAAAGAGAACGTAACAAAAATTCAACCCGACAGCACAATATGAGAGTCCATCGAAGTAACTTTATTTGCCCGCCTAACCCGCACCATCTCTGTCGCCTTTTGAAACATCTCCTTCCCATGACTAAAATATACGACGGAATATAAATACATGTAATCCGATATTATAATGCACGAGAAGGAAGGGATCTTATTTACCGACAAAACTTTCGACTTCCACCGCCTCTGACACGATAGCGTTTCTTCGTTCGCCTCAACTCTCAAGCGATACGAGAAAGCACAAAAAGGATTACAGGAACGAAGTCTGAGTGTATAATGCGTGGATGTTGTTTTGTCAGTTTCATTTCCCGATATCCCGACATTTTTTTTTGAAGGCTGCGTGATGTGTTCTCTTCCACCGCCATTGACACACACACAAAAAAGAGAAAGAAAGAAAAAAAACCTTCGCCGCCTCAACTCTAAAGCAAACGAAAGCAATAGCGAAAAGATAAAAGGAATGATAAATGAATGCTTCCTAATCTCTCTCTCTCTCTCTCTCTCTCTCTCTCTCTCTCTCTCTCTCTCTCTCTCTCTCTCTCTCTCTCTCTCTCTCTCTCTCTCTCTCTCTCTCTCTCTCTCTCTCTCTCTCTCTCTCTCTCTCTCTCTCTCTCCTTATCATTTAACTCAGCAACTTTATTTATATACAAGTCAACATTTTCCCGAAGTTCATTTTCTCCTTTCCCTACCGAAGTATTTTTTCTTATTCTGTGGCTTCTGTTACGATTATTGATATGGAAGAAGGGGAAAGAGAAACAAAGAAGAGAACTGATAAGAGGAAAGAGATATATGAGAAGGAGAAGGAGGAGGAGGAGGAAAGGTTAAGTTGGAAAGAGAAGGAATAATGGAAGAAGCAAGTCGGTTATCGTTATTGCAGAGAAAGAGAAGATGAGGTAAACTTAAGAAACAAAGCCAATAAGGGGGAGAGAGCGAAATGGAATGCGTGGGAGATGGAGGAGAGGAGAAGGAGGAAAAGGCTATAAGTTGGATAAAGGAGCAGGGGGAATGGAGGAAGCAAGTGTGTGGGGAGTGACGAAATTGCTGCCGGGAGGAAGCGAAGGACACAAGAAAGCAGGAAATGGAGAGTGAAGACGCGAAACGACGACGAAAGAAAGAGTAAAGACAGAAAGGGAAGGAAGGAGAATAATTAAATAAGGAAAGGACACTGAAAAGAAGAGACACTGAAGGCACTTAATGAAAGGACAAGCAAC
>NC_066511.1:27707671-27730171 GCF_024679095.1 Eriocheir sinensis
TATCTAGCCGCTCCCCTCTTCCTCCTCCTCCACTCTTTGTCTTGCACGCTGGAACAAACGATGTGCAATCGACACAAACGAGGGAAATCTTAGCTAATTACCGACGAGTGATTCGCCGCTACAAGGAAAAGTCACGCCACATCATTGTCTCCGGGATTCTGCCGAGAATCAACGCCTTCAGAGGCTTCCACAGAAAGGCATCAAGCATCAACAACAGGTTGAAATACCTTTGTCAGTACAAGGAAGTTTCGTTCACAAACGCGTGGGATCATTTCTATGATAACCCCGACCTTTTCCGTCCAGACGGTCTTCACCTTAATGAGACTGGCTCAGCCAAGGCCTACGACCTCAGCACGGCTTGGTAGGTTGCTGAACGATGAGTTATTTTCGTACTCAAAAAGCTTCAAGCGCGTGAGGGGCGCCAACTCCTTTAAAAATTGCCTTGACCGTCACTTTGCCGCGTCGGGAGTGAACTAAACGTACCCACGAGTACGTGCAGAAACGCTTCAATCCTTCCCGTAAGCCACTCCAGTGGCTGACGGATTGATTAAATCACTGAAGGCAGGCAGCCTTGCAATGAGCCAATAGGCTTTCTGCTGTCTGCTCGTCCATGTTTCCATGCTTCCTCCTTCTCCTCCTCGTCCTCCTCCTCCCGTTCACCCACCATCAACACAAGGCCTCACTACAACTCGTGTCCATTTTTTTCTTTTCCCCTTTTTTATTGGTGTGTTTGCTAGCGCTGCCGAATCTCCATAAAAAGAATAAAAGAAAAAAATCCTCCGCTATGCCCAACACGGACACAAACAGACAGACAGACAGACAGACAGACACAGAGCAAAACTGGCGAGGTCAATCAAACAAAGACACAAAGTGGGAAAAAAAGACAAGCTCCTATTTTTTTCATCGGTAACAACAACAACCTCATTTCAAGTCATTTGCTTTCCAATTCCTCTCTTCCTCTTTTTTTTATTGGTGTTTTTTCTTTTCCTATAATTTCGTGTTTTTATTTTCTTAAAAACGAAACAATAGTCGGCGGCGCCATCAAATGAAGAGGAGGAGGAGGAGGAGGAGGAGGAGGAGGAGGAGGAGAAGGAGGAGGAGGTGGTGGTGGTGGTAGGGGGAACGATGTGATGGTATTCTCCCCTCAATAAAATGGTGATGGTGGTGGTGATGGTGATGGTGGTGATGGTGGTGGTGGTGGTGGTGGTGGTGGTGATGGTGGTGGTGCTGGTGGTGCGACACATTGAATGGAAGAGGACGAGGATAAAAATACAATCAACATTCGAGAGAGAGAGAGAGAGAGAGAGAGAGAGAGAGAGAGAGAGAGAGAGAGAGAGAAATCGTGTGTGTGCGTGTGTGTGTGTGTGTGTGTGTGTGTGTGTGTGTTCTCCCCCGTACCCACATGAACTTCGGAGTATCATAAAGAGGTCAGCAAGCATAGACGTGGATGGTGGGAATTAGAATCCCCGCCGATTAGTGTGGGTTCCTCACAGGCGCTTGCAAAGAGCTCACCAATGTCCATGCTTCCGTGTTGGGGACGGTATATATTGTAAAGTTTCAGGGGCGTCGATGGGAGCTGAATTCGTACCCCCTGTACTTCTACCCAGTCACCACAGTCTGTGCGTGTGATGTGCCCCCTCAGTAGGATGGCACAGCCTCTTTCTTGTCTACCTCCTTACTCTAGGCAGGAGGAAGGATTGAAAGCATGGTAAGCGAAAGGTGGAATTTTCTGGAAGCAAAGTTTCTTGGAGTAGGAAGGCGTCTATCTTGTCCCTTCTTGCCATTTCCAGTAAGGTAGCGTACTTCGACCTGGCCCCTAAAACGTTCCATTGGAGGATGGTTATTCCTTGGGGAGTGTCACATCTGTGCATTGAAAGACCTAGGGCCGTCTTCTCCAGTTCGATTCTCTCCGAGGCTGGCGTGAACCCGACTCGGGAGGTTGTTTGCTGCTCTGATGCTTGATGAGAGTGGTGGGGAGCCTTGTCCATGGTTGTTTGTGTGTTGGGGAATGGATTGGGAGTTCTCGGTGCCATGCCGGCTACTGAGCGGAAGACCACCTGGCACGCTACAAGTTCCACTGCCTTCTCCACTCTCTCTTTCTTGACGTTGATCCCCAGTATCTCGACGATAATTTTTGCAATGCTCAGCAAGGTGGTGGTGGTGGTGGTGGCGGCGGTGGTGGTGGTGGTGGTGGTGGTTGTGGCGGTGGTGGTGGAATAGAGGAAAGTACCACAACAGGGCAGCGGTTAATCGGGTAAACCAACAAAGGGGAGACGTGACCCGCGCCGAGCCTCGGATGAAGTGATCGCGAGTGACGTGTCTTGCGAGGAACGACGCGACGCTCCGGTTTCCCGTCACACCAATTACCGGAGCGCGACACCCACAGCGCCAGCGACGGTAAGAGCTTTTGTCAAGACGTTATTAGATTCAGGGAAGGCTCTCGCTTAATGGACTGCGTAAACAACAAGAGTACGGCGTTATTATTCCAAGAGTCTTCGCTTCCTGCCCCTGCCATTACCTCAAGATAAGATCCTCGTATTTAGAATGCAAAGGAGCTTATCTTCAACGTTTTAAAACCCTTATGACAAGTTTGAGTGCCCTCTAAATGGCTATTTAAGAAAGGAACATCAAGGAAATCTACATTAACCTCAAGCGATGGATTCTGATATCTGTTAATCGTTACTTGGCGTTTCTTGTCAGCCGATGGGGTTTGGAGGGAAGACAAAAACTGAAACTGAAACGGAAAATACACTTACGCTTACAAATGGATGGACTTTAAAACTACACATTTGTTCTTTTAAATTAGACTATTTATCGCACTGAATCAAAGTGAAACCCGTTACCGAACACCTGCGGACCTAATCTACCTGCCATTCATTACCTGCATTCTCTGGAGGAGGTGCACCTTGACCCTACTGCAGCGTAGCCACCTGGCGGCCGAGCGGCACACGCGGCAGCCGAGGAGCAGGCGCCGCTTGGGGGTGAAGAAACGGGCGTCCTCATCGCACACGTCTAGGATGTGGGCACAGTGGAAGTCCTCTTCTATTAGGTGGCATGCAGGGGAGCAGGGGCGGGCCAGCAGGGGCGGACGGAGCTCGCACGCCACCCACTCCAGGTGTGTCTGGGCGGGGGTGATGCGAGAAGACTTGCCATGCGTGCGTAACGGCGTGGCTGGCGAGGCGACGGCGGGGAACAGGGCGGAGGGCGTCGGGGCCCCTAGGACAGGAGTGCCGCTAGGGGGGCTGCCGCTGATGGGGGTGCCGTCCGGCGGGGTGCCCGAGGGGGTGCAGGCGGAGGGCGTGCAAGAGGGCAGGCGCGAGTACCCTCCAGACTTGAAGATCCTCATGGTGCGCGGTACAGAGGCGGCGCAGCTGCTGTAGGTCCCATGGTTCTAAAAACGAGTCTCATGCCAACGCTCTCATTCTTTTCATGGATCTGATTGGCTTCCATTTATCGCTCCTAACCTTCACACAAAGAGGCAAAGAATAAAAAGTCTTCGTCAATATTATTTTTTGGGATTTTTTTCTTCTATTTTTAGAGTCAAGAGAAAAAGGCTTAATGGGACGCACCAATGCCGCTCGGCACTCTGATGGCAATCTTCAGTCGGAGAAAAGCTGACTGACTTCCTCTGCTTATGGAGCCGAGGAAGTTTATATTTTGCCGGTCCTCGCTTTGAAGTCCTTCCTTTATTTGGTGCTTCAGGATTATTTGTTGCGACCCTCAAACCTGACAGGGTGGCTTATTTTGGCTTCAGATTTTCTCGTACTCCCTTTTCTTTAAAACCAAATATGCCAATATCTTGCATCACCGGAGAAGCAGATATGAGAAAAGAAAAGGGAGGGGAGATTGAAAGAGGAGATGGAAATGGAGCACCAGAGGGTCGGAGATGAAAGGAATGAAAGACAAAAGAAAATAGGAGATGAAAGAAAAGAAAGACGAAGAAGGAGAGAACAGAATCTACATATTTTGATTAATCCAACACCGCGGCGAGGGTCAATTTTTGTTTGCAAATACCCGACAAGGGCAGACACTCCCTGCCTCTCGTTGTAAGTCACGTCACTGAATTGAACAACAGAAATGTGAAAAAAAAAGTTAATAAAATTTTGTTAATCGCTAGCTCTGAAAGATTTATATTTTGATAAAGTTTTGTTATATGAACACTAAAAACATCAAAAGAAACATAAATTTGCATATGACACGAGGTAGTTAAAAGAAAAAGAAGAAAAAAGAAAAAAACAAGATACTTCAAACTAGTACGATCATATCACCTATTTTCATGTTTGCCGAAGTGAGGATCCAACGATTACCTTTTTATTTTTTTTTGGTTTAGATTTACAGTCACAAACATTATGAGCTCTCAGCACCTGCGACCCTTGGCATTAGTTTCTCGGTCACACCTTGAGAGTAATCCGATACCTGAGTCAAGGGAACACCTGCAGGAGACGCCGAACAATCCAGGGAGAGAACCAACTTCCTAAACTAGGTCCAAATTAATTTAACTCTCCCTAACATGTAATTCGATACACACTAACTAGAAGGGACTCAGAAAGGAAAGGAAACAGGAATGAATGGAGAGGAGAAAAAAGAAAAGATAAAGTGGAGGAAACAAGAGAAAAGGAGGTAGAGAAAGAATGCGGAGGCAGGACAAGAGCGAAAAAGGAGGAGATAGAGATACAAGGGAGAGGAAGGTCAACTGAGGAAAAAAAAAAGTTTAGACAAAATGGAGGGTAAGGAGAGAGGAGAGAGGCCTGAAGTTAGAATTGAGAGAGAAGAGGAGGAGGAGGAGGAGAGATGCGAGGTAACGTGAGGAGAAAAGACTTACTGAGAAGATCATAGAGGAGAGAAAAAATAGGACAAGGAAGAAAATACGAGGAATAACCGGGAGTAAAAGGGGAAACGAAGCTAAATCGAAATACTATAATCTGAAGCGAGAAGAGAAGGGAAGAGAGGACAAAAAAAGAAGAGGATGAGGGTGGCACAAACAAAAATAAAGTGAGATAAAGGGAGAGTACAGCAAAGCGGTGCAAAGGGGAAGGGAATGAAGTAAGAGACGAGAAGAGACGAGGGTAATGGGGAGGAAGGAAACAAATAAAGGAGAAAATGACGAGTAGAGGAGGAGGAGGAGAGGATGGCAAAGGGGAAAGCAGGTAAGAAAATCAAGGAAGAGACGAGACGAAAAGAAAAAAAAAAAACAAGGACCGGAGAGGTAGACAAAAAACAAAAAAACAAAAAAGACAAGCAAAATAAAACATGGAAAACAAGAAGAAAGGAAAGGGACGAGAGAGGAAGAAAAAAAAGATTATGCCAGAGAGAAAGGAAGACAAAGGATGGACAGAAGACAGGGGGAGGACAGGAAAAGGAGACAAGGGAAGTAGGGGAATACAATGAGAATAAAGAACAACAGGGCAGAGGAAGAAGACAGGTCGGACGAGGCTTCCCAAAGTCCACAAAGAGAGTTGAAGGTGACTGTCGAAGGTAAATACTAGAAGGGCGAGGCAAATAAACAATGAAAGTCTTGTGTTGTCCCTGTGGTGTTGGGTCTCTCTCTCTCTCTCTCTCTCTCTCTCTCTCTCTCTCTCTCTCTCTCTCTCTCTCTCTCTCTCTCTCTCTCTCTCTCTCTCTCTCAATATCTCCTAATTCTCCCGTAATCCTTCTCTTTCTTGTCCACTCACACTTTATCATCTTTATATTTCCTCTCTTGTTACCTTCCTTTCTCTCCCTCTCTCTCTCGTTTTCTTTTTTGTGATTAGTTTCCTTCCCTCTCTCCCTCCTCCCTTCCTGGTATCTCTTCCTCTTTCATTTATAACTTCCTCCTTTCCTTTTCTCTTTCCCTTCATCTTTTAAAACTCTCTTTCACTCTTTTATTTTCACCCCTTTCTCTTCCTTTCTTCCTCTTTTGTTTTTTGTTGTTTTAATCTATTACTTATTAAATTCATCTATCTAGTTATTCATACAAACACACATGAATACCTACCTACCTACATACATACATAGAGACAGACAGACAGACAAACACATGCATAATCATGAAGAAAATGTCAATGGAATATGAAAAAAGCAAGAAAGGCGATGTAAAATGTGGCCCAACGATAGATAGATTGAGATAGATACAGATAGATAGATAGATAGAGGAGAGAGAGAATATTCGAAATTAAAATTCTAATTGGAAGTCAACATGATTAAGGTTAAATGAGTCAGTTGAAAGAACGAAGAAAAAAAAATAGAGAAAAAGAAGAGGAGGAGGAGGAGGAGGAGGAAAAGAGGAAGAGGAGAAAAGTTTAAGGAAGGTGTTTCACGAAAAAAGTTGAAACAAGAGCTTGAAGAAAGATGATGAAACTACCGGAGAAAAGAAACGGGGTTAACTTTGGGACACCGAGAGAGAGAGAGAGAGAGAGAGAGAGAGAGAGCGAGAGCGAGAGACGCACACCTTGTTTCAAAGCTTCACTCACACTAACATAAGATACATTGGAAGGCACGTCTTGGTATTGGGTGAGAGTAAGCGTGAGAGTGTTTTCATTTAGATCAGCAGGCAGGCGGCGGGGAGAGAGAAACCGTGTGTAAATTCGCCACGGTCTGATCACGCGCTAGACTCCCGATTGCCAGCCTTGGAGTTTAGAAATGATGGATCTCTTGCTGAAACCTTGCACCCATAAACACCCGGGAACACACCCCCGACTGACAAACTGCACCCATTCACTGCTGGGCGGACAGGGGCGCGGATTAAAGGATACTGCTCATCCGTCGCCACTCCGCTCGGGAATCGAGCCCAGGACCTCTTGGTTGACAGGCGAGCGTTCTGACCACTTCACCATGGAGCACTACTGTGTGTTTGTTTGTTTGTTTGTTTATGTGTATGTGGTATTTCTTTATAAATCCCAATTGATAGTTAGATGGTAATTCAGACTCTCTCTCTCTCTCTCTCTCTCTCTCTCTCTCTCTCTCTCTCTCTCTCTCTCTCTCTCTCTCTCTCTCTCTCTCTCTCTCCTTACCCACTTTTCTCCTGCCTCTCCCCTTACTTTCTCTCTCTTCCCCATTCCCTTTCATTCTCTTGCTCTCTCTTTCTCTTCCCTGTTTTCCTTACTCTTCCTTTCCTTTCTCTTTTCCCTCACCGTGTTACTCTTTTTTCTCTCTCCATCCTCCCTTCTTTCTCTTCCTCCTCCCCGTCCACTTGTTGCCCCTATCCTATTTCGCTGATCTTTCTATCCTCGCTTTCCTGACCTTCCTCCTCTCATTTTTTTTTCCTTTCCCCGTCCAATTGTTTCCTGTATCCTCTTTCACTCCCTTCCCTTGTTCTCCATCTGCTCCTCTTTATGTCTGTCACGTTTTTCCTCTTTTATCTTTCTATCCTCGCCTTCCTTACCTTCCTCCTCTCATTGTTTTTCCTTTCCCCGTCCAATTGTTTCCCGTATCCTCTTCCGCTACCTTCCCTTGTTTTCCTCGTTCCTTTTCCCCTTCCTCCCCTTCATGGCCGTTACCACTCTCGCAGGAATGATTGTGGTTTCACTTCGCTACTTCCTTCCTCTCCTTCCGTCCTCCCCGGAGCTTACGTTTACTAGGCAATATATATTTCTTCTCGTTACTTCCCGTGTCATAAAGTTGGTTCGCCGGGAGCAGGAACTGAATGCTCTTGGGAGAATGTCGAGTATTTTACATCGCAGTTTTCATGTATCCAACAAACAACAAAGCAATATCGGTCTGTTCAGCACACGGGGCGTTGATAACTACAGCTTTAAAAGGGATATATGTTGAAAATATACAAACAAATATGGAGTGCAGGGTTTGAATTTAGAGTAAGGGCTAGGAAGAAAGCCTGTAACACGAGAATCATCCATGCATCTAATTTTCTCGACTCCAGAGGGAAAAGAATAACTGGTCGCGCTGACTCCTTCTGTCGCTCCAGGAAAGGTTGTCTAGAGGCATGTCGTTCTCTATTTCCCTATTTCTGATTATTAGGTACAGTGGGTCACAATACTCTCTTCAAAATGATGAGTTGTACAGTTCGGAACAGTGGACCAGTGTAATGGGACAATTCGCATTTACACGACGAAGGATTTTTGCAGTCAGTTAGTGTTTCTTGTGTTAGCTAGCAGTGGCGCCGTGCGAAAACTAACCACGCTTACCAACCTTACTGAGGCAAGTGCCCAGGCTGTGTGTTTCCTACTGTTCAACAAGTAATCTTTCGCTCCACCCTTTGAAGACAGTTTCGGGAGTTAGTGTGCATATAATCTTCCATCACCAAATACCTGCATACGCTGTTACCTTGCTTCTAATTGCTATGTGCCTGAAAATTTCTTTTAACAGTTACAGAGCAATTGCTGGACTGATACTCTGCTGGTAATTATCCAACACTCTTTCTCTCACGGAGTGCTTCCCAAACTGTAACCTTGCCTCTAAATATTAGACATATGTACTCTGTCTCTACTAAGTAACTGCCAAACAGTAGTGCCTGGTGACACTGGTGCTTCTAATTATCATGTACAGTCAGTCAGAGAAGTATCGGGCACCCTTAACATCCATGGAGTAGAGAACAAAGAGAACAAGCGAACACCAAAGAGAGCCCACGCCTTTTTCCGCGTGTGAACGGCCCACGTTTTTGTTCGGTGTTCCATATTGTTACGTCCTCAAGGCTGGGAGATTGTTCCACGAGTGAGTGTGTACCTGGAACAAAGGTTCTTATACTGGAGGGCACGCCCACCAAAGGGGGCGTTAGTAATTTACCAGGGGGGGGGGAGAGAACCCTGGAGGAAAACTTGGAATTTCTGCTATTTGAGTATTTGATATTATCCTAACAAGAGCGTTGGCTACGATTGATAAGCTTATGATAAAATGGAAAAAAATATCGCCTTTTTTACGTGTTTATTTTTTATAGTCTAGTTAGGTTTACCATTGCTAATAAACCTGGGAGCGAATTTGATCTATACATGGAAAGGGGGCGTGGAGGGAAGGACCAATTCCTAAAGGGGGCGTGGTAAAGTTTATGAACCTCTGACCTGGAGTGTTCCCCTCACTTAGTACCTGTCACCTGCTCTTTAACGATTAGTACCTGTCACCTGCTCTTTAACGATTATCTACAGCACGGTGCCCTTCCTCTGGTACTTTTAGTCTTATTTTTATTATTTACCAATAGCCGGACTACACTCCTATCTAGTCTATCATCCTCATCATCATCATCACCATCATCGTCATCATCCATTTCAAGTCATCTGCAGAACAAAGGCCTTTCCTGACGTTTCCCTCCTCTGTCTAAGGTTCGCTTATTCTAATTACCTGCTCTAGCAAATGCTCTAAATTTAATCTCTCCACCTGTTTTTCTGTCCGCCATGGCTTTCACAATTCCTAGATCCCCCCTCTGTTCCTGTGGTTATCAGGACGACAAAATAAACAGGTGGACAGATGAAAAAAGAGAATTTGTTGGAACAGAGACAAACAGCCATCCACCTCTGCGTAAGAACCCTTCCCCTAACCAACCTCCTGTCATCTGCTCCTTTATAATAATCTTCTGTGTTCTGGCTTCCTCCCCCTTGCTTCTAATTGTTCCCCCCCCCCCCCCCAGGCAGGTGGTGCGACTCCCCACCCCCACCCCATATACGTGTAACATGTCCATAACTAATAGCGTAACCAGCCCATTACCAGAGCTTGTACCGTATTCTCTTCATTATTATTATTATTATTATTATTATTATTATTATTATTGTTATTATTGTTGTTGTTGTTATCATCATCATTATTACTGAGATCCATGAAAGAGCATTAAGAGAAAAAAAAATATATAGACCATAACAAAATCCTCTCGATGAGCAGATATGGATATGACAAATAAGAGGGTGACAGTAAAGTAAGGATAAGAATAAAAAAGAAAGGAAGCAAAAACAGCACCTAATGAATTGGGTGATGACTTTTGCTTTAAACTTATCAATATCATCAAGCAAAACAATCTCATCTGGAAATACATTACGCATTTCAATAAAACTGATGATAAATGAACGGGGAAATGAGCTATTATAGTTGCGCAAAAAATGGGTTGAAAATCACGGTCATTAAACCTGTAGATTGCCCATTATCAAGTAAGAGTGTATCCTGCCGTTACAGTGGAGTAGTGCTTTGTAACCAGCCTCCAGCGGTTACTCTCACCCTTCACCATACATTATTATTACCAGGTACAGTACTCGTATAGCCTTTCCATGCGTGTGTGTAGCCAGCCCACTGTATTAAGGGATTATTACACTGGGCAAATTTTCCATGGATCTTCAGTTAAACCACGATTTCCGCTGGCGTGGTTCTCATATTTCCGTGGTTTTCTGACGGGTCCACAATATTCCAAAGCTACGGTAGATTTCACAGAAGGACGACGGTATTACTCACCATCATCATCAGCAGCAATAATAGGAAACAAATGAGAACCACGCCAGCGGAAATCGTGGTTTGACTGAAGATCCACGGAAAATTTGCCCAGTGTAATAGGGCCGTATTTTAAGACACCATCGCTTCTCACATCAACTATTTCTAGAGGTCAAAGAGGGGATCAATCTGTTTTTCATGAGCGTTTTTTAAGGTTCATGGCACAGAAGACAGGTCAAACTACCACCAGGGTCATAAAACTACCCCTGGAAAGGCCTACAGCTCCTACGAAAGCAATGTCAAATATGTGAACTTGGGCGACGAAATGTTTTAAAATATGACCCTTAGCCCCTTTAGGATTCCTTTACTATTAGCCAGCCCCTTCCTAATACCTTGTTTTTCCTAATGGTTGAGTAGACATTATTACTTCCACATTGCACCCGTAGCCCGCCGTTCAACAGGTTCACCTTCAGCCTACCCGTCAGAAGTGGCTGTGTAGTACTTGGTATTCCCCGCTGGATGGGTAGTCATTAGTCTTTCCACATTTTTCCGAAGTTTTAACTAGCGTCCGAAAACTTGTGAGTAGCGTGAGGGGATGAGCCTCGAGGGACTCAGAGGTGGGCTGCCGCGCGGGAAAGTTTTACGTCATAAATATTACATCCTGACGCTCGGGTGTACGAAGCGCTGCTCTGAAGGTTCTGTTCGCTTGGTCAGGCTGCGATGAACAGTCATGGATATTTCTCCATCCATTTGAATAGCTGACGATATATCTGAACCTTCAAATCATTATATATTTGAACAGAACAAGACAAATTTCCTCCTTTATTCGAATAGTTCATGGCTTATTTTCCTCCTTCATGGGATGGCGGGAAAATTTCACGCCAAAGAAATATTTTCTGATGTTCGGGGAAGGAATGACTTTTTTTACAGGTCCTATTTGCCTGGTCTGACTGCGGTGAAAAGGTCCCGAGGCGAGGAAGGAGGGCGTCTAAAGGCCTGGCCGTGCCTCACAATCTCTGCCGGGGAGAAGGACTTTCGTCCATTTCCTATTTGCTTGAAAAAATCCTCGAGTAGCTTGGAAGGGAGGGCATGTAGAGGGCTGGCCGCACCTCACAATTTGCCTGAGTGCCTCGGGTGATCACGCAGCCTCTTGGGGCGGCAGGAGACTATGCAGGGAAGGGAGGAAGGAAAGAAGTGAGAGAGGAAATCTGAGAGCCACGCGGCGTCTCCTAAAGTCTTGTTTTTTTAGTTGTCTGCGGGCTAAGAAAATATTCACGGATCGTCGGGGGAGCACTTTTTTGCTTCATCAAGTAATGATCAACGTGGGATGCTCGATGAACAATGGACAAGTTACAACCGAGTATAACGATATTAACTTCTTGTGATTGCTATACTGTAACTTTAATCAATAATGAAAATGAACTGTCTACGCGATTCTCCTCTCTATATTATATAAAAATCTACACGGTACCAAATAGCATCGACAATCTAATACTCCTATTTAAATTATAATCATGAACTTTGCTCGACATTTCTCTGCGCTTTGAAAATTTCACATCACTTAAAGGAAGCTCGAGTCTTCTTTTTCGCATCACGGGTATTGCTTGTGACTTCTGATTGCCCAAGATATACTGAACCTTCATCAATATTTCTCTGTGCATTTTTAAATCTTTACATCAGTTTAAAGGCAAGGAGTATCTAATTTCCGAACAATCTTCTGGCGTACTACAATTGCTGCTACGTTTCATTGTATATAAGGTCAGAAACAAAAGCTAAGCGTCATCACAACTCGATGATGACACCACCGTTTGGTCCACCCACGGTAACTTGGATAATTTGGATTGGATAATTTTATATGTTCTCTAACACATCTAAAATCCCCTTAGTTTTAATTACGAAGCAGAAACGGACATCGAAACATTCTTAATACAATGCACCATAACCACTTTTTGATATTGACGGAGCCGCTTGCTAATTCATCACACCCACGGCAACTTGTCATGGCATTGTTGCAAGCCACGTGGTCACCTCTCGACTGCTTTATAACCCTCAACTATAAGAACAAATATTGCTTTCCTTGCAGCTCCCTCGCCAGGGCTGGATGCTACTAAGACGCCTTGAAATCCCCAATTCCTTCATTCGGTCAACCGGTAACCCTGAGCTTTAGTAATCTTATCGGCTCTCACAATCTATTCCTCCCTCAAGTAGCTAACGATATATTTCCTATTATATGACAGCAGTTCATAACATATTCCCTTCATGCCAACAGTTCACGACATATTTCCTCCTCCATGCCAAAAGTTCACGACACATTTTCTACTCCATGCCAACAGTTCACGGCACATTTTTAACTCCATGCCAACAGTTCACGGCACATTTTTAACTCCATGCCAACAGTTCACGGCACATTTTCTACTCCATGCCAAAAGTTCAAGGCACGTTTCCTCCTCCATGGCATTAGTTCATTACATATTTACTCTCCATGCCAATAGTTCACGACATATTTCCTCCTCCATACCGACAGTTCATAAAATATTTCCTCCTTCACTGCAACAGTTAACGACACATCTCCTTCATGCCAATAGTTCACGGCACATTTCCCCTTTCATGCCAGCAGCTCCTACCACGCATTTCTACCCTCATTTGAACAGGTCATGACGCTTTCTACTTGCTCTCGTAGAGTTCACAATGTATCCCTATTGGCATTCATGTCAGCAACTCGTCACTGGAATGTACTCGAAAAAAAAAGCTTCCTTACACTTGATTAGTTATTTTCCACACGTGTTTTTCCCACTTCTGTTGACAACTTTCTTAGGTCCCGAAGGTTATACGTGACGAAGCTCCAGTAAAACCTCACGCCTCATCAATCTCTATCAACAGAAGGGGATTATGTGACGCATGATTCCTTTGTTTACTTTTCTCTCTCTTTCTTTTTTCTCCCAAGCCGTGCATCGAGGTGCAGACGGGTCGACCAGATGTAGGTATTACGATTCCGTGCCCTCTGTGAGTCTGGGATCTTACTCTGCCACACACGCACGCACGCACGCACACACACACAAAAAAAAAAACCCCTCTTCCTCCCGTCACACGTTCAACAGTTAAGAATCCATAAAAGTGTTTTCGACGTGTTGCCCACTAGAATCTTCCAGTCCTTGCCACTTTTAAATTCCAAGAAAAAAATATGAAATAAACACCGATACCGAAAACATAAACATCAGACTAGCAATGATAATTTCACTCGGCGCGTAATTAAAAGATGCAGTTTCGAACACCATCACGTACTTTTTATCAGTTACTTTATGATTGTATATGTTCATGGCTCTTCAGGAGTTTCAAGCACGCGCAGGTTATAACAACACCCATTATGTCCTTCAAAGAGTTTCATCCATATTATCAGTTATATAGTTTCCAGGAATCTTAATCTTCTTTAACAAACCACACTCGTAAACACAGATCAATGAGCAGCTTACACACAGCTCTCTCCAACAGTCACTCCCTGGTGGCGGGGAGAGGCGAAGGGGGGTGGGGAGGGCGAGAGAAGAGGGAGGGACAGGGAAAGAGGGAGAGTTTGTGGAAACAGCGTCCAGGGAGCCGCCTCTCCCTCAACTGGACTGAGGACTCGAGGCGGAGTCCTGACCTGCCTGGCGCGTGCGTCCCCGCCAGGCACAACCTGGGCTCCGACGTGCACCTGTCGCGCGCCCGCCCTCCGCCCCGCGCCCCGCCACAGTGCCCCCGGCGGAATAACACACACACACACACACACACACACACACACACACACACACACACACACACACACACACACACACGAACAAACAAAAAAAGAAATAAACAAAAAATATAGACGCACGCAACCTTCAGATGCTGAGGTAGAAGATTTAAAGCTCCTGATACCTGGAAGTCTGTCTAGTGTATTGTCTGTCGGTGCTACAGGCTGCTGGCTTGGGGCGGCGATTCCCACGAGTCCTTGCAAGTCAGGCGGACCGACGGGCGAGGAGGAAAGAGCGGCAAGGGGGGCTCCTGCATACTCTCGAAAACATTACGGTGCCCGAAGCTCCCATCACTCCACATCGAACGTCAAAGGGAAAAAGATGAAGTTACGAGTTTTATGCTGAGTGAAACAAAAGAGGCGGAACTTCTCTCTCAGATACGAGACCCGCAGGTATTCATAAGGCCCCGATCCAGCCCCTGCGTTGTTTGAGGCACGCGCAGAGCAGAGAAACAAAGTAGTTGGAAAAATGCGATAACCTTAATTCCGTATTCAGGAAGGTCGGGAGTGCGCGGGTGTGTATTTCACGCCCCGTTTGTTATCCAGGTCTGAGAGATAAATAGGAGGCGCAAGTGACTCGAGGTGTGTGTGTTATATTCACCCACTGTCTGATTGCGTGTTGGACTCGTGATTGTCAGCCTCTGCATGTTAGGTGTGTGTGTGTGTGTGTGTGTGTGTGTGTGTGTGTGTGTGTGTGTGTGTTAGTGGTGAGCAAGAGCAACAGCGAAAGCGAGAGAACGAGAACGAGAGAGAGAGAGAGAGAGAGAGAGAGAGAGAGAGAGAGAGAGAAACTGCATGCTGGAAGTGAATATTAATCACTAGGTGTAACAAGAACAAATTGAGGATTACTGCAGAACCACCACATTTCATTAAGCTCCAGACGTGGGCGAGAGAGAGAGAGAGAGAGAGAGAGAGAGAGAGAGAGAGAGAGAGAGAGAGAGAGAAACTGCATGCTGGAAGTGAATATTAATCACTAGGTGTAACAAGAACAAATTGAGGATGACTGCAGAACCACCACATTTCATGAAGCTCCAGACGTGGGCGAGAGAGAGAGAGAGAGAGAGAGAGAGAGAGAGAGAGAGAGAGAGAGAGAGAGAGAGAGAGAGAGAGAGAGAGAGAGAGAGAGAGAGAGAGAGAGAGAGAGAGAGAGAGAGAGAGAGAGAGAGAGAGAGAGAGAGAGAGAGAGAGAGAGAGAGAGAGAGAGTGTGAGTGTGTGTGTGTGTGTGTCCCTGCGTCTCCTCCCTCACTCGGCGGGGGTTGGCAGGAGGCGAGGCGGAGGCAGAGTTGCTCCCGGCACGTGCTCGAGACTCTGTGGCGGTCAAAGTTGCGGTGCCTCAGCGAATGATAAATTCCTGCAGCTCAGTCTTGGGGCGGCGGAGTTTGAACCGAGCTCCCTCAAGACTCCCAAACTCCATTTACAACGTCCCGCGGAGACTTTTTTTTTTTTTTTGAGTTTGTCTTGGTGTGTGTGTGTGTGTGTGTGTGTGTGTGTGTGTGTGTGTGTGTGTGTGTGTGTGTGTGTGTAAAGAAAGAGGAAAAACAATCTATTGCAATCACAACCACAGAAACATGACCACCACAACTTTCAATTCCAGCCACAGCACAACCACTACAAACACTCTCCACTACAACCACCGCCACCACTACCACCCACCGTTGCCAGATTATCGTACTCAGAAAATCGTACTTACCAGTTTCTGACCCATGACTATTGCAAAAAAACACCAACAACTAACCATTTCAATGATAACTATAAATAAATGTAGTTATCGGGGTGGAGGGGACAGGTTTGGGGTCGGATATCAACAAGTTTATGAGCCTGAGTACGACAATCTGGCAACGTTGAAACCACCACGACAACCGCACCCACAACCACACTCACTCGAATCACTGACATGACTTCCTGTTTTCTTTTCTTCGCGTCGTTCGGTGGGTGACTCCAGCAAGTAAACTCCCCCTTCGCCGTAAGTTCACATCTCCTGCGGCACCTTTGGCCTTCTCGATGCTACCACTAGTCTCCGGCCAGTGCCAATATCGGTGCCATTCCTGCTGCGGTTGCAAGGCCAAAAGGTTCCTTCCTAACAGAGCAATGCACATTTATTTCTGAGTTCACGTCAATACCTTTCTACATCCTCTAGTCCGGTGTTTGAAGCTGATTTTTTGGGGGATTCAGTAAGGTTTATTTAAAGAATGCTATATTTTATGACTGCTAGGCTATATGGCGTTACTACACG
Source organism: Eriocheir sinensis (assembly GCF_024679095.1). NCBI lineage: Eukaryota > Metazoa > Arthropoda > Malacostraca > Decapoda > Varunidae > Eriocheir > Eriocheir sinensis. The sequence goes on from NC_066511.1 coordinate 27,724,013, forward strand.
AACACACTAAACAATTAAGAATACCCAGTCATTTATCATCAATTTTCCATGCCCACGTCTTTAATCTCTCATTTTTAGAGGACGAAAAAAATAAATCAAATAATAATTCCACTTTGTATGATGCTGTAGGAAATGTCTGTTACTAAATTAAAGAGCAATTGTGGGAACTGTGCATAACATCAAAGGGTGCTGGACTACCGCTGCCTAAATACAAGGGTAGGTACTGAAGTCGGAGAAGGGCAGGGAAAGCTACTCCAGTCTGGCCACACTGCACACTGCTCGCCCGGCACAGGATTATATTTTTTTTACCAGCCGCCACTCTTTTCCGCATTTCGGGTGTAACAGTAAAGCCTCCCCTCCCCGCCGCCTAACTTTAACCGCCCCTCTCCCTGCCCCCGTTTTTTCCTCGTACCCTTTTCCTGCCGCCGCAAACACGCAATATCCGGGTGGTGTTCGCTCTTTTTAGTGGTGATTGGGTTAGTGTTATGCTTTGGTTGTTCACATAAAAAAAAAATCTTTAAGGATTTTAGAAATAGGACTGTGTGTGTGTGTGTGTGTGTGTGTGTGTGTGTGTGTGTGTGTGTGTGTGTGTGTGTGTGTGTGTGTGTGTGTGTGTGTGTGTGTGTGTGTGTGTGTATTTTTCTCCTTTACAGTTACACATCTTAAAAATGAACAACGAAAAAAAGTAAAAGTAAAAATGAGAGCATGAAATTCGGGCGAAATGGTTCGAAGCCTAAAACTTGTAATCCAGTAACGATTCCGAACCAACTCTCAGGAAACTCTTTACCGACGTCGTCATCTCGGGGAACTTCGAAATGGCTCTCATTATGGTGATCTTGCTAGTGTCGAACTGCGCGCCGGTCAGCAAGACGACGAGTTCGTTTTTACGCGGCAGGAGATAGAAACCATTATTGGTGAGCAAGAGGAGGGGGAATGGGGGGTCGATGTCGTCAGCACATACTCTCCCTCGAACCCTCTTCAGGTTTTCCATCTACAAAAACGCTGGAAAATAACACGAATATAACGACTCTGCTGTTCTATAGTTTGATTTGTCCGTACGGTTTAAAATTTATGATTACTCTTTGGTTTCTGCTTTCTAGTGCTATAAGATTACGCTACATATACACAGACGATGAGTTTTCAGAAAGTAAGGCTGACCTCAGTTCCCATGACAAATGAGGCGAGATCTTGGATATGAATTAATATTTGATGAGACTGTAAGAACTCCAAGGCAAGTCTTACTATAATCACATCAATTTCTCCGTGGCTTCAGAAGCTACGTACCATCATTTCTTGGTCCAATAAATCTCTCCTCATTCCTTTGGTAATATATTTAAAACTTTCAAACTTCCTTAACTATCGCAATCTGTCACGTTTAACATTTTTTCACATTTAATCCTGACAGAGTGTGAGCACGTTTTGGTCTTGGGCAAAAATGGGCTTTTCAGAGTCCGCGAATAAACCTTCAAAGCGTGTGATGAAAGTCGATCCACTTTCCCTAACTGTTGTTCATTGCGGCACGTACTCCCTGAGGGGCATTGAGAAGGACGGGCAGGTGGATGGATGACTTTAACCCGTCCGCTGCGATTGGTACGGATTCGGCTTTCACTGGTAGCCTGGTAACGTATAGTCCCAGGTCTTTCTCTGCTTCTGTGGTGGATAGTGGAGTGTTTCCCATGTGGTATTGGTATGGTAGATATCCTCTCCCAAGGTGCAGGACTTTACATTTTTCCTCATTGAATTGTAGCAGCTACTTTTTGTTCCATTCCTGTAACTTGTTGATGTCTTCTTGTGGGAAATCCGCGGTCAAAGGATTAAGAGGTGAATGACCCACGTATATATTGCATGGACAAAAACAATGGAGATAATTAAACATGGAAAATATTCCTTAGAGATGACTGCCTCTCCATTCATCGACAGGAAACAAAACAACGATTAAGATGAAAATTTATAGCGTGTTTTCTTTTGCTCTCCTCATCTATATTAGTTTCCGTCTTCCTCCTCCTCCTCCTCCTCCTCCTCCTCCTATCCATCGTGCTTTTCCTTCTCTTCTTCCTATTTCTCTACCTATTTTCATCTCCTTTTTTTATTTAATTACTTATATGTGGCACATGATCCTGAAAATCAAAACTCATCTCTCTCTCTCTCTCTCTCTCTCTCTCTCTCTCTCTCTCTCTCTCTCTCTCTCTCTCTCTCTCTCTCTCTCTCTCTCTCTCTCTCTCTCTCTCTCTCTCTCTCTCACCCGTCTTGGCCTCCGTGATCCTCCTTCATATCTCGGCTAATGATGTCGCCCTGCCAAACTTGCTGAACGGAACCATAGAGTAACGAACAAGGTGGAGATGGAAAAGAAGTTATCTGTAGCTTGAGATCGCCCTGTTATCTGTAGCTTGAGATCGCCCTGTTATCTGTAGCTTGAGATCGCCCTGTTATCTGTAGCTTGAGATCGCCCTGTTATCTGTAGCTTGAGATCGCCCTGTTATCTGTAGCTTGAGATCGACCTGCTGTTGATGAGTCTCCAAGAGCACAAAAAACTCACATTGCTTCGAAGTGGTTCTGGAGAACGGTAACTCGTGTTTGAGATCGAATGCTGTACTAATATTTCATACGATTCACTAGTCATAAATATTTCTGTCAGCACAATCATAGGGGATCGAAACGGGTTAATGGCGTTTTCCAAAGGATATCTTAAATAATCCAATTCATCATTTCATGCAACTAAAAATAAGTTAACAAAATTTAGGTTTGTCACAGCCATTCTCCTTTATCGTTTTAAAAATCGGCAAAATTTCCCAAACTCCGAGCTGCTCTCCGGACATAATGGCTCCCCGACCGTTCCTTTCTCCAGCACACCTCAAACTTGCATCCATTCCCTCCATCTCGCCTCCCAGTAACTATTTGTATGCCTCATCCATCAAACTAAAGCCGTCTCAGGACACACACAAGCTCTGCCAACCAAGAGCTGCTCCGGATTCATGACGTGTTAGCGGACCCAAGATCAATCATTCTTTCCCCTCACCTCACCCGACTCCATCTAGCAGCTTCTTCGCCTCGTTCCAGCTTCATCCATAAAATTATAACCCTCGGAGGACACAGCAAACTTTCCCAACCTGAAAGCTGCTCCAAAGTCCTGACGTAAAGCTGCGTTGACACCAAACGAGCCGCGTCGAATCGATTCAAACCGTGACTTGATTATATTGAATTCGCTACTCAAGAGGATATGTTTTTGCAGGTACTCTTCCACTGGCCGTGTTTCGGGTTAAGGGTCATCTCCAACCACAGGCTCAAGGGGTCAACGGGACGGAGATGAGCACCGCCGTCACGCGTATCTACAGCGTATGCTCCTAACATTATCTTTTTACCTTCTATAAACTGTTTCTACCAGATGAATCACGTCTAATCGGCTCACTGCTGCCTCATTTCACCTCACTCTACTTCGACTCCAAATCTAGCAGCTTCTTCGCCGCTCTTCAGTCCTTTCCCATCTCCATCCATCAAATAATCATTTCGGAGGTACATCAACAAACATTTCCCACCCGAAGTGGCTCCAGTCTTGAAGGTCTAGTGGCTCTCGGTCTTCTGTTCCCCCCTTTGCCTCAGCCAGCTTCCCCCCGCCCGCCTCCACGCTCCACCCCAGCGTCTTGGCTCCCTCATCCATCAAATTATAGCTTCTTTTTCCCGCCGTCCTGACACACTTCTGGTCCCTCTCTGGCTTGTCCCTCTGATAACAAATGGTCCCATTCCTTCCCTTCGCCCGGGCCTTGACAAATCGCGTCTTTCTTCTCATCGCTTGATAAACGATCGCAACAGTTCCCTTTTTGAAGAAGCCATGCATTTTCCCTCACTTTTCCCCCTAAATTTCGTCAGTCGGCGAGAAAAGCGAGGCTCTTGTCCTGCTGCCCTGTGTCGCGTGGCCTGGAAACTCTTTGTGCTTTGCGTTCATCTCGGATCATTCGCTTCAACTGGCCCCCAAAATAAGTAAAAGAAAGGAAGACCCGAGCAAGACACGGGAAAATGAATAATAAAAAATAAATAACGCATTGCAGAGCTAACACATCACCTTTTTTCTCATTTATAGGCGCAGGAGCAAATAGAATAATATAACAAACTAACAAAAAGAGAAAACACGCAATGCTTCATGAATATTAAACAGGAGCCTCTCACGGACGCTCATCGCGTAAAATATTATCTGCAAATCACAGCAAAAACAGCTCTGACATTCATACCACTTATCATTATTTTCCTAATCTAATCCACTGAAAAATTTAAAAAGTCGGTAACAACAAATCCTCGTCCTTCAGTCAACATACAACACACGTCGCGTCTCCCGGAGTTCAGGATTGTGGTGTGGGGACGAGCAGTGAATAGACGCCCGGACTGGAAATACCTCGCTGGCAAACCTCTGCCGAGACTCGAAAGGAGACACGAAATTCGGAACGCACACAAGACAGTTCCAAACTTGCACCCAAAGGAAGAGGAAGATAAAAAGATCCAGACTTCCACAACACTCGTTCTCCTCACGCTAAACGGTGGTTGTCCGAACGCCGTCTATTCTTAAATCGACAAAGGAAGAAGCTTTTAAAATAGAGCATTCAGGGGTGAGGTTAAAGGGACATCATCGAAGTGCATTGACATTAATCTCTGTTGCATAGTTTTGTTCAGCAGCACAACTAAAGAACACACACACACACACACACACACACACACACACACACACACGCGAGAAAATTGTCACGATAACACGATACTAAGAAAAACGGGGAAGAATCATGCAAACAAATAACAATGCTAGAAAACGACAGCAACACCACCTCTAAAAACACAACTACCGCCATCATCACCACCACCACAACCACCACCACCACCACCAAAACAACAATAACTTCCAATGTCCTACCACACACACGATCCAACCAAAATACAGCCGGTAATTATCATGACACAATCCTGCAAGCAACACGCCCCCTCCCCATCCCCCCACAAGCACTGACATTCACCCAACATCACCACCGCAACCACCATGACCACCAACACCATGCATAACCAACACCATCACCACTACCACAATTACGTTAACTTTCCACTATTAACTTCAACTTCATCACTATTTGTTATGTTTTCTTGTCAAGCCTTGTTGTTCTAGAGGTATGATCGTCTTTTGTCATTTGTTGATGTCATGCATATGCTTCGAGAAATAAACGTGTAAATCTCTCTCTCTCTCTCTCTCTCTCTCTCTCTCTCTCTCTCTCTCTCTCTCTCTCTCTCTCTCTCTCTCTCTCTCTCTCTCTCTCTCTCTCTCTCTCTCTCTCTCTCTCTCTCTCTCTCTGTGTGTGTGTGTGTGTGTGTGTGTGTGTGTGTGTGTGTGTGTGTGTGTGTGTGTGTGTGTGCGACTTTAGTGTTGAACAAATATTTGCTCTAGAAGACTAGGCTCCAATAATATTCTCTCTCTCTCTCTCTCTCTCTCTCTCTCTCTCTCTCTCTCTCTCTCTCACCACTAACCATAGAGGAAAAATAAGGAATACTGTGCGTCTGGAAACATATCACTGCCATCTATAATACTATCGTTGAAAAAGTGCTCAATTTTGCAAAAGCCCATCCATCTCTTCTCCTCTCCTTCCCTTCCCTTCCTGGCCCTTTTCTTCTGGTTCTCATCGTCTGCCTTTTCTCTCCTCGTTCATGTCACGTCACCGCCTAGTCCTCCTTTACTTTCCCTTTGTTTTTTCCTCCTCTTCTCTCTCCTCCTTCTTTTATTTCGTCACCCTCTTTTCTTCTTCTTGTTCCTTCTCCTCCTTGATTTTTTTTGTATTCTTGTTTTTTTTGGATACTTGTTTTCGTCGTAGTTTTCCCCTCGCAAGTATATATATGTATTACTGAATTTTGGAGCCCTTTAATTATACTGTTCTCTGCTTCTCTTTTAAAGTCCATAGTTACGGTTTTGTTATTCTGTCCCTATTCCTCTATTAATTCTTATTTTGGAACCTTACTTTTCAAATTTTTTTCTTTGTGTTTTACTTTCATGAGTTTTATTATAAAACATACTTCTATTCTTTATCTACTATTTCCCTTTTCAGCGGCTTACTTCTGCATTACCAGCTTCCTTAATTAATCTACTTTTGCTTTGTAGTATGTCACATTTTACTTTTCATCCCCAAATGAGAAAGT
>NC_066511.1:27732671-27790171 GCF_024679095.1 Eriocheir sinensis
TCTCTCTCTCTCTCTCTCTCTCTCTCTCTCTCTCTCTCTCTCTCTCTCTCTCTCATAAATAACACTCAAAATAATCGTTTAGGTAGTGAGGCGTCATGGTTCATCTTGTCAAAATCCTAACAGACTCCTTAAGATGCTTATTATATCATTTTCAGGACGCTGAGGAGTAAGTCGTATGAAATCAGAGCCAGTCCTTTTCATTACATTATTTGAATTTTACGATACGAATTATTGAATTAGATAAATCAATTATTGATTATGGCCATATATTACTGATTCTTTTTCTATCTTTTTCCTCCGTCATATTTGACCAGTTTAATGTCGTACAAGATAACATTTTTCATATCGATGCTTCTGATTTTACAGAAAAAAATGGGTGTATAATGTTGAGTACTTAAGTCACGGGGTTCCTGCCTAGCATGCGGTAACGGGGTCATGAAGTTTTTGGATTTCACGGTAAGGAGGTCAAGGTTCAGTGCCTGAGAGAAGATAAAGGCCTCCACGCCACTTTAGGCCATGGCCTTATCGGTATTCGTTTCAATTATCCTTTCCGGTAACAAGGATGAAGAATTGTGAAACTATGTAAACTAATACTTCGGGAGGCAAGGGTCGCCTGGAATTCCATTAAAGACACCTGGGCCTTGCTTGCTTCACCCTTCACCTACTCCCTCACCAGCGCTTTACTTCAAGCTCTAACTTTATAATAAGAGAACGCTTCCTCAAGGGGCTTGAGGAGCGGGAGGTGCGACGCGTATTTGTAGTACTGTACGCACACTTGTCGCTGCTCAGCAACCCTTGACCCAAAGGCCGTAAGAAAAAAAAAAGAAAAAAAAATAGCATCTCCCTTCTGACGGATCTTATTCCACATCAGTTCACTTGACTGCCGATAAAGTGTTATCGTGCGCCACCTTTAGCAACCAATGGTACATAGAGTGTAAAACTATAAAAAAGTATTCGGGTATGATAAGAAGTAAACAAGATCTTCCTGTTTTCCTGTATCTTTACCAGTGTTAAAGCAACCAACTCTCTCGGGCAATGGTGCTGAATCCACTGCACCTTGTCGTCGTAAGGAGGCAGCGGTGATCCAAGACGTCTATAAGTGGCACTGGTTGTGCTTCAGGTTAACCTTAACACGCACTGGGCTCTTAAGTGAGTAAACTGCCACGCGAGGGTTATAGCATGTGTCCGAAACTTATCACATAGCAACTTATCGTAGTTCTATTTTTGATTGCATTTCGAATAATTTCGGTTCGAGTCCATCCATCCGCTTACAAAAAGCTACAAATCAAACTTACATCTCAATATATGCTAAGAAGAGGTACACGTACTGTAAGAAAAAGCCCTCTTCATCTCTACATCATGTACCTGCGATGCTAGACAGTAAATATAGTTTTGTGTCAAGAAATAATAAAGTTTTAAAATAAATATTTGATGAGATTGCTCAAAGTCGATTAAATAAATCACGGATAACCTCTGATGCATGCCAGTGATAAGTAGCAATTGCATTATTTACACAAAGATAGGTGTTACTTTTTTATCATACGAGGCTGCAGTTAATCACGAATCATTAAGACCAGACGAGTCAGCATCGATTGCGGCAGCCATACATGAGTTCTTCGGGTGGCTGAGGGTGACGCTCCTGTGTATGGAACATGGTCTATTTTCTTTAACCTTTGTGACGTGTTCTTTTTAGGTACATTTTCCCAGTATAACAGATAAAAAAATATCAACAAAAAAGTCATTCTGCCTAATAAATGCGTCACCAATCTTTAAGGGCATAATTTTTGAAAACTGCGCAAACCTTTTAGAGCAAACAAATGAGCAGTTTCGAGTACGTTTTCGTGCCCTGAGTTAGCAACGTTTTGATGACTTATTCAAAACTGTTGTGATGAATTTTCTACTGTTTTGCAGCTACTGAAAACTGAAGATAAAAATGATTTAGACAATTACTACTGAGTCACAAACCATTCATAAAATACACTACCATCACCGCCACCACCACTATCACGCCATCCACCATCTCCACCATTCCTACCTACAACAATAGCAGTGGGAGAGGCTGGCCCTTGAAAATACACAGTGGCCGGCGGGGGTGCGCCAGCCTCCTAGATGATGCATGTGTTTGCCCTTCTTGCCGTCCCTCTTCTACCTGGCTCCCCTTACACCTGCGCCAAGCCGGACCTGGACGTGTAACGCCTCCCGCTCTGTCTGCCCCCCTCTCTCCCTCCCTGGCTGACACACATCGCTCCCCCTCTCCTTGCCTGACCTACACGGCCTCTCTCTGTGCATCCCTGCCTGATTCCTCACTTCTCGCCCTCTCTCCCTCCCTCACCTGCACCATCTCCCTCCCTCTCTGTTTGACCTATACTTCCTTCCTCCCATCCTGTCTTTCTCTCTTCATCAGCTGACTCAAACTTCCATGCATGAGGGCGTAGCGTTGCGTCGAGGGTGAGGGTGTCGCAGCGTTGCCGACTTTGGCGAAGGGTTCATGCGAGACCCCAAGACACAGCACGGGAGTCAGCTCTTGTTTGCGATACCTTTTCTGAAGCTTTGAAAACCTTCGGGAAAACGTGTGCAGATCGTAAACTGCGCGTATCTAGTAAAAGAAAAAAAGAAAAGAAAAGAAAAGAGGTGAGACAGGGAAGAAATGCGATAAATAAAAGACATATTCCTTCGATATCTCACTGAAGGGAACAGGAACACAAGAACAGGAAGCAGAGGAGCGACTATGTTTGCCGTGGAAGGGGGGGGGAGGAGGGTGATGGTGGGGGGGCGGTTAGGGGTCAGGTGGGAGAAAATAATCTAGTCTGTAACTGAAGCGCGAGTTAATAATCCAACGAGGTGTGTTGTGTTAAGTCTCGGGAAATAAGGATGACTCAACTACACGCTATAATCCCTGTAGACTATGGGGTGAGTAGGGAGAGGGATAGGGTGGGTGAGAGGAGGTTGCCTTTGTCTTGCTCAAGTTACGATAGGTCTGGTTGTCTTTCTCTTTCCTAATAAGACACGTAACTGACAATATTAACTGTCGTCTTTATCCGACTAACCGTTTCTCATTAACTTGGCACTCGACACACTCCCACACGGTTCTCAAGTTTCTTTGTTTTCCTTTCATCTTTTATTCATTCTTTATATTTACGTGCAGTTATTACTCCTACTGTCTTGGTTGTGGGAGGGAAGCTGCCGTTGAAGACTCTCCTTGTAAGACACGTAGCCATATAATGATTTTGTTGATACTAAAAGTAGCCCATAAACATTAACTTTACAGAAATTTCTACATTCTTAAGGATCTATTTTTTTATCCCCTAAGCAAACAAATTTTTTTTCCACGGAAACGTACCCAAACCAGACGCAACCAAGTTTTTCTATGAAACATCGAAAAACTCAGTGTTCCGACCCTCAAACCAGCAAAACCTAACAAACTTTAACACACAAACTCAAGAGATACACACGCACTGGTTTCGTTGATGGACACGTGTGAGCTTTATGAACTGTAACTCTCTAAACTAAACTGTAGAATTCCATAACCTAATATCTGACTTTTTCTCAGTGTGTTATTCTTGGAGACATGAGAGAGCTGTCAATATTTACTATGTACTGCAAGACTAATTCAAGTTAATATCGAGCTTAATACGATAATAAAGAATAATATTGGTTTAAAATTACATCCTTTTAGGTTGATATCTTGGCTCTCAGTTCTATAAATAATTGTGATTATAACTCCTGTGAAGCCCCTTATGCTTTCTTAAGGTATTACAAAGGAACAACTGAATATGAAAATCTAGTTCACTGAAAATGCCACACGAAAATTCCCGTCTCACTGAAAATGCCACACGAAAATTCCCGTCTCACTGAAAATGCCACACGAAAATTCCCGTCTCACTGAAAATGCCACACGAAAATTCCCGTCTCACTAAAAATGCCACATGAAAATTCCAGCCTCACTAAATATGCCACACGAAAATTCCCGCTTCACTAAAAATGCCACACGAAATTTCCAGCCTCACTAAAATTCCAGTCTCACTAAAAATGCCATATGAAATTTCCAGCCTCACTAAAATTCCAGTCTCACTAAAAATGCCACACGAAATTTCCAGCCTCACTTTCCAAACCGTGATTAGAGAAGTGGCCGGAACATACTCAGCAACAAAGGGTTCTTTCAGACGCATATTTTAATTTCCTTCAAAAATATAAATTAAATTAAACTAAAAGTATATATGCGAAACATCTCGTTCTAGGAAAACAGAATCAGTACGACTTCATCCTTTCCTTCCTGCCACGTGTTGGTGGATGGGCGGCAATAACATGGATCTTGATTAACCAGGTACATGGATTAGGTAGGGGGTAAGGTCTCTCTCTCTCTCTCTCTCTCTCTCTCTCTCTCTCTCTTCAACACATATGACCTCATGGCCTCTACACCACCACAACCAATACCACCACCACAATCATTACCACCACCACCACCATTACCAGCACCAACACTATCATCACCACCACCACCTCTAAAGGCATCCTAATTACGTGTACTCTAATATCTCATTCTCTCAGACCTAAGGAGAAGGAGGAGGAGGAGGAGGAGAAGGAGGAGGAGGAGGAGGAGGAGGAGGAGGAAAAGGAGGAAAAGGAGGAAAAGGAAGAGAACGCCTTATTTGTTTCGTGGTTTCGTTTTCCTCTCATGTTTTCTCTTTTCAACGAGAGGTCTTGAAAATGGTGGCCGATAAGGGTGTGTGTGTGTGTGTGTGTGTGTGTGTGTGTGTGTGTGTGTGTGTGTGTCCTTCACTATACCGAGTCATCCGTCACAGGAACAACCTTCCTTCAGAGGTAGTAAGTACGGATACTGTCAACTCATTTAAAAATCGAGTTGGCCATTATTTCGTTGCATCAGGAGTAAATTAAATACCGAAGTGCTTTCATCTGATCTGTAGGCACGAAATGACAGTCGAGCAGATTAAATCACCAGCGCGTGCAACTTCGTAATGAGGTAACAGTTTTTTTGTTGCCTGCGCTGCCATGGTGTGATCGCCTGCCAGTAAGCTACATATTCACGGGTCTTTGGGTGCATCTGGGATCTCACAACACACTCACTCACACCCGGGAGGCGGGACACGACCCCCGACTGACACCCGGTCCTCATTTCCTGATGGGTGGACAGAGGGCAGGGTGAAATTGAAACTCTCTCTCTCTCTCTCTCTCTCTCTCTCTCTCTCTCTCTCTCTCTCTCTCTCTCTCTCACCCACACCCACACACAAACTCCATCAGCCGTCTATCCCAAGAACACAAACTGCAGAGAACCATTAGAGGAAAACGGGACAGGACCTCACTTAACAACAAGGCGTATAGCATCTCGGGGGGAGCTTGGAGGGAGCGGCGGGTCAAAAGAAACATTTCCTTGTTCTGAGAGGCTTTCAAAGAGACGTTGCCGCGACAGTTTATTTAGAAAGGGGAAACTGAGATTGCATGGCCGTTGTTATTGTTGTTGTTGTCGACCTCGTCCTCTTCCTCCTTGACGCCACTTCCTGCATCCCCTCCGCTACACAAGTCAAGAAGAAAACGGAGACTCAAGAAAGGTTAAAGGGGTCACCCGTATATACTGTCCCTCTCACATTCTGCTGCACTGACGCAAACACTAACCTTTGAAATACAGCCAGCCTTTACTTAGGGAGCCACAGTCATAATTTAAGGGAAGCCACTTAGAAATACTGACATAAAAAACGAAGTTGATTTTCAAAACATAGCCTTGGCATACTGAGCCGTGTTCACAGGTTTGAAATAAGTCTTTGGAATCGATTTCATGGTCAGTACAACAACTTTTACTGAGCAGCCTTCATAACGTACAGAAAATCAGTGGAGAATAGCGTCGGACAGCGCATGAAAAATGATCTAACTTTTAAAACCTTAACAAAAATAAGACCGAAATGTTTTGAAAATATGAGAAAGAGAAGAAAAAACAAGCGGAGGAAAAAAGATTAAAGCAACACGGTATCTCGTACTGCACAAAACATTACAATATTGAATTACGGAGCCGACTCTACGGTTCCAAAATCTCTTGAGAAATACCCCATTATGAAGAGTAAAAAATTATCTTACTGAACTGTCATAATTCACAGCAAGTCAGTGATGAATATGGTCTAGGTTCTAGGCATTCCATTAAAAAAAAATATGTTAATGATAGTACGATATATCTATCTTCAGGCAAACAGATGGAGAGCTAATATTACAGAAAACTTCCATGCTCTTGTTCGCATTTGAGTTCTTCTATGAGCAGTTTGGTGTTGCCCGTGTATTTCTCGTGTCTTTGTGCTACATGTGGCCACCTGTCGGGTCCTTAAATTTAACAGCACGCGTAAAACCTCCAGTGACGGAGCTCGAGATAAAACAAAAAAGTCTACTCGCTTACAACCCTCATTTAATTTGACGCCACGCATTGTATGTTCTGAAGTTTGCATTTACAACTTTTTAGTAACGATGCTTGAGGAATTAAAAGATAAGTATTGCGGTATGATGTTTAGGTAATTTTGATCTACGGATTTTTTGTCACTCCTTTGCATGCTGATGAAGTTCTATCCAGCGTGTGTGTGTGTGTGTGTGTGTGGGGGGGGGGGGGGGGCGCATGTTCCATCTAAGAAAATAATGGAGGATCAAACTACCCGCCGTGACATCACAAATCTTTCTTCCTCCCTTAACCGTCTTCCGATATCCCCTTTGATTTTATTTTTGATCGTCACTCGGCGGTCAAGACAGTTTTTTTAGTCAGTATGACAGAAAGCGTTAGATCCTGCGCCAAGAAATATCAGAGCAGCGCAATTAATGGCGGTGCGAAATGCGTGAAAGTCAATACCGTGTGGCTTTATGTTTCTCGGCCCGGAAAATGCGGCTGCAGTGGCTGGCCGTCTGCCACTGGGCGTCGGCGCCAGGCCGCGGGGACGCCACCACCGTGTGTTAAGACGATGCGCCACTCACAAAGGCAGTAGCAACGAAAAAGGAAAGAATACTAAAGTTGTTAAGAAGTGGTATATATGGAGACTAGAACTTTAACTGTATATTATTAGGAACAGTGAGTAGCGGGCTTTTTTTTTTTATTAATGTTTGCTTTTTGTGTGCCCTTGAACTGTCTCCTTTGCTGTAAAAAAAAAAAAAAAAAAAAAAAAAAAACCAAAGAGAACAATTGATACGGCATACTCCTTACTTACTACGCAACCCCAATAGATAATATCGCAGAGGATAGAGAGGGAGATAGAAAAAGGCGATGGAAGTAGTGAAGTAGTGAAATTTGAATAGATATCAGAAAGACTTTACCACTAGACAATGGAATAGTAAGGAAGCCAATAGATGTATCACTGCATCATCTATTATGTTTGTAAGGACGTTGAGCGCGGGAGAGAAAAAAAAATAAAGCGAAAACGAAAAGAAGGTGATGACATAACTAGAGAAGCATGACCTTTATCACAAGAATATGGAATGGTGGTGGATATAAAAGATGGATCACTACTCCCGCCACCACATGACCACCCAGCAATACAGTCTTGCAGTGAGAAAAGAAAAAGAGTGATACAATTCACCATTCCGTAGGCGAAGAGAGAAAAGTAAACGCAATTGCCGCGTCGTAGCGCTGCTCTGGCTAATACCTAAACGAACCCTACCAAATTACGTAGCCTAAAAAATAGTCAATAACTTCCTTTAAACGGTAACCTAACCTTTCTCTTGAAAAAGTAACCTTAGCCCCCCCCTCACCCCTCCCATCGTCACGCTCAGGTATTGTCAATAAGAATAAATTGTTTCAGCTGCAGCATGGCATACTTACGAAGATAATTGATACCTTGCTGTTACTAAGACCACCATAGCCACAACTACACTTCCTTCACCACAGACGTTGCAGCGCTCGACACCACCTAAAAAAATAATGCCAGTGCTCAACATTAATGAAATCTGACATGAGAAACCCGCAGAGTTTCATGGCAGCTTATGCGAGGGTAACGATAACGGAGACAATAGCGATAGTTACTGCGTATACTTCGTTGCTACTGAACATCAGCAACAGCAACATCAGCGACAAAGCGATCAATGGCGAGCCACAAGTAACAAGACTCATGCAAGCACTCGTCCGCATTCCCCTGTGATGCTGTGAGCCATTTATAGATAGTTCAATATTTTTTCTCTCATATTTTTGTAAAGTTGAATATCAGAGCGACCTACGCATGAATTCAATGGATGCTCGTTTCAGTTCCTCTTTCAAAGGAGGAGAGATGCATGGACAAGAGACGAGTATTCTTTTATTTCGTATCTTCATCTCACGGCTGTCTTTTCACTTGGCAGAAAAAAAAAAAAATGTATGTATACCCGATGCAACTTTATCTGTCTTTTTTTTATTGTCAAAAGAATAAAAATATATCAAGTTCATGCAATTCCTTCCCACGTGTTTGATAAAATGTAAATAATAAACGTGGGTTAACTCTCACCTGATGACTTGGGGCTCAGGGCTTCAGCCTTTGACACAAACGCAGAGAAAAGTTCTGTTTTCCTTTCTTTGCTGCAACAATTTTGAGGTTGGTAAACAATCAGTATTTTCACAAACTATTATAGTAAGTAAGGCGGTTTTACGACAATTCCACCATAACAATTCTCAACACGTAAAAGTTTTTGTGTCTGTTTGTGTGTGTTTGTGTTTATGTGTGTGTGTGTGTGTGTGTGTGTGTGTGTGTGTGTGTGTGTGTGTGTGTGTGTGTGTGTGTGTGTGTGTGTGTGTGTGAGAGAGAGAGAGAGAGAGAGAGTGTTTACATTTTTAAGTGATAGGCAACATCGATTCTCGTGTTATGCCTCGCGTGTGTGTGTACACGATCGTTCGTCAAGGGGGGTGGGAGCGGGTGGGGGAATGGTGGTGGGGCGGAGAGAGGGTTGTGGCGGTTCACGTTACATCAGGGGCAGGGCTGCTCGAAAGTCGATCACTCTAATTACGAATAATTGGGCAGAAGAGAGACAAGATCGTTACCCCGCCGCTCCCTGAACTGGGTGAGCATAGAACACGTGTACAGCTCCCCCTTAAACTGACCTGCCACTGATGAACAAAAGAGTAACGGATGAGTTACTACTGGAAAGGACCGGCGGATGCTTTATACCGTTTTCAAGTTATTCAATATTCTGGAGAAGGATTTATTATCTTGGTTGACTGTTTACCTGCCTCCACCTCTCACCTGGGTGCCTCTTCACCAGCCGTGAGTCTTGAGGACGAAAGTTAATTCTGACCCTTTCTTCTACTACAACTTAATCCCCCCCCTCCCTGGTTACCCAATTTATCTTTTCCTTTACCTCCCTTTTTCTCCTGTGTCTCTTGTCCTCTATTTCATCCCCTTTGCTTCCCTTCTTTCATCACTTTCCATTAATTTTGCTCAGCACTTTAAGTTATATCTGTTTAACCTTGTGCCCTGCTTCTCATAATCAATTTGCCTCTTTTGAGACCCCACTTTCCATATTCCTGTCTTTTCCTATCGCTCTTCTTCATATATTCTCTTATCACAGACTTCCATTCCTCCTGTCATGGTTCCTTACTCTCAACACCCTGCTTGTCTCCATTGCGATAAGACTCCCCTTCTTGATCCCTATTGCACCGACACCTTTCCCTCGATTTCCTGCTCCAGTAAACATCTAATCCCTTACCTCCTGCCTCGCATAATCCCTCTCGCCTGTCCTCTCACACCACTCTCCTTCACTTGACCTTTCTGACACCTATCTCTCTGGTTTATATTCCAGTACACACCCGTTACCTACTTCTTTACTTTCTACCTTCCAAAGCTTTTTTTCATCCATTCTCTGACATTACTTATTTCTTTGTTGCCTTTCACCTTCTCATCTCTCTCTCTCTTTTGGCTTCCCTTTAAAATGAGCACACTCTCCGCCTTCATTACCCTCTACCTTCCATCACTCACCTTACCCGTCTCTTCCGCGAACCCACCCTCCCCTTACTCGTCTACCTCGGGGTCTCTCTCCTCCGGTCGTTTCATCTAGAAGCCCCCATTTCCTCCTTCCTTGCTGCCTGACGCCTCCCATTTTCTTTCTAGTTTCCCCAGCGGCACCACTTTGCCTCTCCCATCATCGTCACCCTTCTTCCTGCCATCTCATCTCGCGGACCACTTACCCCCCCCCCCCCCCCTTTCCTAACATCTCCGTTCTCGTCTCGCCTTTGATGCCTCTGCTCTCCTTTGCTCATAAAGCTCTCACCTCTCCTCTCCTTCCCTTCCTCGTGAAAGGGCGGTACTGCAGCTCGCCTTACTCACCTGAGCGACGATCTTGTTATATAGTCTCGCAACTCACCTGTAAGAGAGAAAAAGGACTTATTAGTAGGCGGAAGGAGTCGAACATAAATTACTGATACACACATGTACACGAATTGAAAAAAAAAATAGTGTTCGATGTAGATTCGGAATTTCTTGCACAAATTCTGCTTAGTTAAAACCTCACTAGCATTTCTATTATTTCATTTCATATATTTGCGCACTCCCTAGTCTACGCAACAGCAGCAATGCTCATATATTTACAGTGAAATGAACACGAAGACTAAAAACATATTGCTTCTAGACTTTGCGAAATACTGCATGACCGCTGCCAACTGTGGTCAAATTCGGTCCCCAGAGAGAGGGAGAGAAGGGGAGGAAAGATGAAGAGGAACAGTGACGAAGACTAAGAATGATTGAAGAGAAGCGAACAGAAGTTGAGAGAGAGAGAGAGAGAGAGAGAGAGAGAGAGAGAGAGAGAGAGAGAGAGAGAGAGAGAGAGAGAGAGAGAGAGAGAGAGAGAGAGAGAGAGAGAGAGAGAGAGAGAGAGAGAGTTAGTTTAGAATAGTCTCACGTGTAATTGGGTACTACGTATGTCAGTCCGTTTCAGAGATTGTGTAACGATAGAAAAACAAACAAACAGACAGACGAAGACAGACGGACGGACGACGACAATATTATCCTTCTCTTCACTACGCGGAGGCCAACGGAAAAAAAAGAAAAAAGAAAAAGAAGAAACGTATACAAAATAAGCCACCACCACCAGAGGGCGAGGGAGTCTGCATTGTGTGGCCGCGGCGGAGGGCTGGCACAAAGGGAGGCGCCTCGGTGCCTCTGATGGGGGTGATTGATTGATTGATTTGGCGGGGAAAGGCGTCCTTGGAGGCACACCGGCTGGGCTCATGTGTCGCCGAAGAGGAGGTAGGGCAGCTCTCCATTATAGGTACACACGTTGGGAAGCACGCTCATACTCGACTAATGCACAATCACACGTTAATAACACACCATTAATAGAATATCCTTTGTGTAGCATAATTTACACGTCCCAGTTACACCTATAAACATTGATAATATAATAGTACCTGTAGAATAGAAATTAAAGCTTCCCAGTTACACTTATATACGTTGACAATATATATAATAAGACCTGTCGTATAGAGGAATTAAAGCTGAGAATACATTTATGCCTGTCCAATACAGAAACACACGCTTCGAATTCATGAATACCCATCGAATCCACACAATTGAGGGCAGACGTGTGCCCGCCGCTGGTCGTCAGTCGTCGCTAGTCGATGCAGAAGACAGAACGAACTACAGCCACAAGAAGCGAAGATTCAAAACGGATATTAGATTTGTTAACAGGTTTCTACACATGATTCTTTTACACGCAATAAAGGAGAAGGGAATTATATGAAGAACCCGCGAGCGTTAAAAAAATACATAACAAATATATCTAAATACTACTACTCGCTTCTGTTAAGGGGGAGGAATCAGGTACATTTGAATAATTAAACTTTCAAAAAATCTCTAAATAACACAGGTCTCACTTCTCCTTCAGGAAAGAAAATATATATAAGTACAAAGCGTTCTAGAATATGAACAAACAATAATAGTCCTCATTTTAATCTAAGGAAACATGAGAAGAAAGGAAAGGGAAAGAAGACAGGGAAGAGGGTGTGAAAGAGAGTGGAGAGAGGAAAAGTAATGAGGAAATGAGATGGAAAGGATCAAACAAGTGGAACTGAAGGGGGTATAAAGAGAAAGGGGAAGGGGGCGAGGAAAGGAGGAAAGACAGTTAAAGATAAAAGAGGAGGGGAAGAAGAGTGTAGACAGGAGAAAGGATAGGGGTGATGACAGGAGAGGGAAGAGGCCAAGAGGATGAGGGTCAAAGGGGGGGGGGGGTATAGAAAACAGGGAAATTTAAAGGGAGAGGAGAAGGGTGAAAAATGAGAAGATGGAGGAGAACAGGGGAGGGTGAAGGGAGGACTGAAGAGGAGAAGAGAAAGACGGTAGAGGGAAAGGGGCGAGGAGAGAAGAGGAAAAGGACTAAAGGAAAATGAATGAATAAAGGAAAGTGGGAGTGAGAAAGGGTACGGAGATGACAAAAAGGTAAATTTAAGGAGAAAAAACAAACAAAAGAAAGAGAGAACGAGGGAGGAGAGTAGGGGAAGGGAGGCAAAGGAGGAAGAGGAATGAGAAACGTAAGAAAATGTAAACAAAAGTGAATTAAAGGAGAAAAGAGGGAGTACGGAAGAGAGGGAAGATTGCAAGCGGAGGAAGACGAAAAAAGAAAAGTGAAAAACGTGAGGAAATAAAAGAAAGTTAATTAATGGGGGAAAAAGGACGTAATGATGAGAGGGAATAAATATTGTGAAGGAGTAAAGGAGAGGACATGGACGAGGGTACGAAGACAGGAGAATCAAAATAAATAAAGA
The DNA here is from genome assembly GCF_024679095.1 of Eriocheir sinensis. NCBI lineage: Eukaryota > Metazoa > Arthropoda > Malacostraca > Decapoda > Varunidae > Eriocheir > Eriocheir sinensis. The sequence continues at coordinate 27,745,372 of NC_066511.1, forward strand.
AAAGAAGAATGGAAGAGAGAAGAGAGAAGGGAAGGAGGTGAAGGAGAGGACATGAACGAGGGTACGAAGAAAGGAGAATCAAAATAAATAAAGAAAAGAAGAATGGAAGAGAGAAGAGAGAAGGGAAGGAGGTGAAGGAGAGGACATGGATGAGGATACGAAGAAAGGAGAATCAAAATAAATAAAGAAAAGAAGAATGGAAGAGAGAAGAGAGAAGGGAAGGAGGTGAAGGAGATGACATGGATGAGGATACGAAGAAAGGATAATCAGAATAAATAAAGAAAAGAAGAATGGAAGAGAGAAGAGAGAAGGGAAGGAGGTGAAGGAGAGGACATGGATGAGGATACGAAGAAAGGAGAATCAAAATAAATAAAGAAAAGAAGAATGGAAGAGAGAAGAGAGAAGGGAAGGAGGTGAAGGAGATGACATGGACGAGGATACGAAGAAAGGAGAATCAAAATAAAGAAAGAAGAATGGAAGAGAGAAGGGAAGGAGGTGAAGGAGAGGACATAGACGAGGATACGAAGAAAGAAGAATAAAAAAGGAAGAGAGAAGAGAGAAGGGAAGGAGGTGAAGGAGATGATATGGACGAGGAAGGACACGAAGAAAAGATAATCAGAATAAAAAACAAAACAAAACAGGAAAAAAGAATGTAGGACGCGATGTACCGTAAGGAAACTCTCCACTCCACTCCCGTTAATTATTTAGCTCACTTCCTTTTGTTTGCGTCAAGGAAAGAGAAAAAAGGGGAAGAAAAACATCGGGAGAACCTGCACGAGCGGAAAGACCTCACCTTCCTCGTTCGGTGTTTGGCTACGAAAAAGTGTCCTCCTTCGCTTCGGTCACATCCGGGAAATTCATCTTCAGTGGAGTAGAGGAAAAAAGTTATAATTTTGTCCGATCGTACGAGACCAGTGATTCTCTCTCTCTCTCTCTCTCTCTCTCTCTCTCTCTCTCTCTCTCTCTCTCTCTCTCTCTCTCTCTCTCTCTCTCTCTCATAGGGTACTCTGAACCTGGTGAAGAACAAGAACAACTGCGTCTGTCTGTACCTGGTCACTTCACGTATCCAGTCTCTAACATAAACTCTACTCACTAACATAAACTTTACTCTCTAACATAACTCTACTTTCCAAACTCTAACATAAACTTTAGTCTCAACATATCCAATCTCTAACATAAACTCTACTCACTAACATAAACTTTACTCTCTAATATAACTCTACTTTCCAAACTCTAACATAAACTTTACTCACAACATATCCAATCTCTAACATAAACTCTACTCCCAACTGTGGACTTCGGAGGGAGCACAACAATCGCGTTTTCACCACCCTACGGCATTCTTTGAAGAGGGGGACTCCTTTGTTTCTGTCTCGCGCCTATTTCCGCTTCGCCCCCTCCTTCCTTCCTTCCCCCGCCCCCAAATGCCACAGTTTATGGTGCACTCTGACCTTACTCTCCCATCCTTTCAGGGAGAGGAAACACGGTATAAATCACGAAAGAGAGAGAGAGCGAGAGAGAGAGAGAGACTGGGAGAGCGAGCGAGAGAAAAGAAAGAGAAAATGCATGTCCGTGAGTTTGGGTAATGTCACTAAAGCTACAAGGTCCTTAAGTTCTCCCGTTCCATAAGAGTGAATGAATAAGAATGGGAGGGCTTAAGAGGGAGGCCAAAAAGGGGAAGAGAAAGGCCGGCAGGGGACCGGAAATGTGAATATTAAGGCCTGACGGTGAAGGAGTGGACGTGAGGGAAAGAAAGGATCGGCGAGATGGAAGGAAGGAAATCTTGATAGGGAAGGAGGGCATAAATGTGGATTATAAAGGAGGAAGGATGGAGAGAGAGATAGACTAGATAGAGAGGAAGGGAAGAGTTGTGCCATGGAGAAAGGGGAACAAGGACGAGAAGGAAGGAGAAACACAGGTAAAGAGAGGGAGTGAGTAAAGGAAAAACACGATTGGAGGAGGGAATGGAAGAGCTGTAACATGGAGGAAGGGGAACAAGGACGAGAAGGAAGGAGAAACACAGGTAAAGAGAGGGAGTGAGTAAAGGAAAAACACGATTGGACGAGGGAATGGAAGAGTTGTAACATGGAGGAAGGGGAACAAGGACGAGAAGGAAGGAGAAACACAGGTAAAGAGAGGGAGTGAGTAAAGGAGAAACACGATTGGAGGAGGGAATGGAAGAGTTGTAACATGGAGGAAGGGGAAAAAGGACAAGAAGGAGGGAGAAACACAAGTAAAGAGAGGGAGTGAGTAGAGGAGAAACACGATTGGAGGAGGGAATGGAAGACTTGTAACATGGAGGAAGGGAAGAAAGAAGAGAGAGAGACACAGGTGAAGAGAAAGAAGGAAAAAAGGAGAAACATGAATGAAAGAGGGAACGGAAAAGTTGTAATATGGAAGAAGGTAAGGAGGAAGGGAAAAAAAAGGACGAGAAGAAAGAAGAGAGAGAAAGGAAATTGGAGAAACACGAATGGAGGAGGAAATAGGAGAATGGTCACTGCATTCCTTAATAAACAGGAGCCTCGCTATTGTTCCTTCGTCTTTGTTTCTCTGTATGTAACCTTGCCTTCCTCCGCACGCTGTCTTGTTGCCTCGGTGGGGGGAAGGGGAAGGGGGCGGGAAACAGACGCCAAATAACAAGGGGACTTTTTGTTTTCTTTTGTGTGTTTTGGGTGAAATCAAAAGAAAAAAACGAAAAAACAAAAACTGGAAAAATTATGTACCCACGCGAAACAACAACAACATGCAAATGAAAAGGGGAGGAAGGCGAAAGAAGAGGACTGAGTAACATGAGGAAATGAAAAAGTGAATTAAAGGAGAAGAGGAAAGAGAGTAAGGGAAAGGGGGAGAAAGACACACACACACACACACACTCTCTCTCTCTCTCTCTCTCTCTCTCTCTCTCTCGTGCCGACGCAAGGTAAGAATGCTCATTATCTTAATTCTGATGACGCTAATCTCGCCACTCATTATATACGTTGCATGCATTTTCCCTCGATAGTGGCGGCGGCTCAGCGCTAAACGGCACACTCTCGAGGCAAAGTTTCTGTTTTCCCGCCAGACTGCAGTGCTTACGAAAGTCTCGAGAGCTGCTGGAAACTTTGAAGAGCTGGATAATACCGCTGCCACCACCCGAACAGCAGCAGGAGCAGGAGGAGAAGCAGGATAAGTAAGTCTTTAGGAGTCGGGAGCACCACCCAAAGTATGGTAGAAGCCGAAGCCGGAGAGGCAGAAGTAGCAGAGACAGTTTCACATAAGTTACAAGGAACTATCAGACAAAGACTAGCAGGAGGAGAAGTAGAAGCAAGAGTGGAGGTAAGGGCAGCAGGTATCCCTTCCTTCCTCCTCCGTACCCGGTCCTACCACCCAAACAGCAGGAGGAGACGAAGAAGAAGTACCAGACGTAGCAGAAGCCGTTTCCCATTAGTCACAAGAAGCTATGACCGAAAAACTGGCAAGAGGGAAAGTAGAAACAAAAGTAGAGGTAGAGGCAGAGTGATTCCCTTCCTTCACCCCACCCCTCTACCCTGCCTCACCCTGCCTAGCCTGCTCAACCCTCCCTGCCACGTCCCTGTCCTGCAAAACATTCAATATGCATGCGGTGAGGTCGGGTTCATAGCCTCCTTTATAGCCGCCAACACATCCCCCATCACCTCTGCCGCCACTCTCTCTCTCTCTCTCTCTCTCTCTCTCTCTCTCTCTCTCTCTCTCTCTCTCTCTCTCTCTCTCTCTCTCTCTCTCTCTCTCTCTTCGCTTTGTCCACTGTCCATCAAGGGCGACCCAATACAGAGGTTGATTGTCATGTTATTGGTTGTAAATGATTGCTGTTTATTGCCCTCACTTAATACACTCTGATGAATAAGATATTGGGAGGAGGAGGAGGAGGAGGAGGAGGAGGAGGAGGAGGAGGAGAAGAGAGAGAGAGAGAGAGAGAGAGAGAGAGAGAGAGAGAGAGAGAGAGAGAGAGAGAGAGAGAGAGAGAGAGAGAGAGAGAGAGAGAGAGAGATTTACATAGATTTACATAGAAAATCAGACCACACAGACCCCATGGTCCAGACTAGGTGGTCTGTCCTTAAACCTAAGTGATTTTACATTAATCAGATGGCTCCAAAACGTTGCTTTTCTACTCTAGTTAATATTAAGTTCAAGGAAGTGACGGTCGAGCTTGTTTTTAAAGGAGTCAATCGTGTTACACTGGACCACTGATGGTGGGAGCTTATTCCATTCTCGCACTACAACGTGCGAGAGAGAGAGAGAGAGAGAGAGAGAGAGAGAGAGAGAGAGAGAGAGAGAGAGAGAGAGAGAGAGAGAGAGAGAGAGAGAGAGAGAAGTAACAGCATTAATAATAATAATAACAATAATAATAATAATAATAATAATAATAATAATAATAATAATAATAATAATAATAATAATAATAATAATAATAATAAAACAATAATACAAGCGATAATAATATATAATAATAATAATAATAATAATAATAATAATAATAATAATAATAATAATAATAATAATAATAATAATAATAATAATAATAGGGTTATTAACCAAGAAGCAGAATAAAAAAAATATATGATAACCTTCAGTGTTTCTAAAAAGATGTTGGCTAACAGTGAATTGAAATTAGAATTATTTTTTGAGTATCGAAATTGTGTTGATAATCATGAATATAAAGGAACTGTTTCTTTAATAAATGAAAAATTAAAATTAAAGCTTTAGATTTGGAAGAAAAAAAATGTGTGTGTGTGTGTGTGTGTGTGTGTGTGTGTGTGTGTGTGTGTGTGTGTGTGGTGTGGTGTGGTGTGTGTGTGTGTGTGTGGTGTGTGTGGTGTGTGTGTGTGTGTGTGTGTGTAGGAGGGACCCGCAGCGTGCTAACACCTGATAACAGTCAGGGAGAAATTTCTGCCAGCAGCATTAAGTGGAGGAGATTCGCTCTAAGAAGTGGAAGTGGAGGAGGAGGAGGAGGAGGAGAAAAAGCTTATAAACAGGGAAAATATAAAATGGTTTGAGGAGAAATGAAATACAAAAAGCATACGAGAGAGAGAGAGAGAGAGAGAGAGAGAGAGAGAGAGATACACACACACACACACACACACACACACACACACACACACACACACACACACACCAACAACAACCATGGAACAGCTCACCCACACCCATTACTCCTCCTCTTCATCTCTTTCCTTCTCCGTACAAAAATAGATCCACGGAGTCACAGTGGCGGTAGATGTCACCCGCATCACTCTTGTTTACCGCCTCCACCGCCGCCTCCGCCTCTGTACCGCCACTCACCCTCTGAACGAGCCCTTAGTACCACCCTTTTGTCCCTCTGACCTTGAGAGAGAGAGAGAGAGAGAGAGAGAGAGAGAGAGAGAGAGAGAGAGAGAGAGAGAGAGAGAGAGAGAGAGAGAGAGAGAGAGAGAGAGAGAGAGAGAGAGAGAGAGAGAGAGAGAGAGAGAGAGAGAGAAAGGCGTATTTACTTCACAATGTTACGAAATAGTCCTCCAGAACAAAGAAAGGTGTAGGAGAAACGGGAGAATGTGTGAAGAGACTATGAAAAAAGAAAGAAAAAGACAAAGAAAAGCGGATGATGAAAAAACAACAACGAGAGAAAAGAACACCCACACCCCCACCCCCACCCGCCCCCACACCCACACCCACACGAATCTCTTGCTATCTCTATCCGTGCTTCCCGCCCCCAATTAGAAGCTGGTCTTGATTGGGTTTTTGTTTTCTTTATCTGTCATTCCGTTTCCTCGCCGGATCGTTGGTGGGTAAAAGTTTCCCCTCTTCCCAAAAGGTTAACAACATAACTTTTTTTCCCTCCTTCTATTCATACGGGCTGTGAACGGGGCAAAGAGACTACGGGGTCATCCATCAAAACTTTATAAAGCCACAGCGTCCAGCCAGGTAAAGGTAAAATTGTTTGCTTCGATATTACTACAAAAATTATTCATATGGATTTTTATCTTATTTCCTTTCCACTGACATCTTCCTTTAATCCCTAAAACTCCAGAACGTATTATCACTGGACTTTATTTTTATGAATTTTCTATCGAGTTTCGTTTTTGTTACCGTTGTGAAAGTGTGTACTGCAGAAAATTGCATCTGTCGTTGATTCAGTACTTAAAAAAGGGTATTCCACTATGTTTTTTGGCGGGAGGAGTGCGCGGGGAGAAGCACAACTCTCTCTCTCTCTCTCTCTCTCTCTCTCTCTCTCTCTCTCTCTCTCTCTCTCTCTCTCTCTCTCTCTCTACGAGAGATGAGAGAATTCCTTCTAGAGAGAGAGAGAGAGAGAGAGAGAGAGAGAGAGAGAGAGAGAGAGAGAGAGAGAGAGAGAGAGAGAGAGAGAGAGAGAGAGAGAGAGAGAGAGAGAGAGAGAGAGAGAGAGAGAGAGAGAGAGAGAGAGAGAGAGAGAGAGAGAGAGAGAGAGAGAGAGAGAGAGAAAAGTGGTGGCATATATACCGTACATATTTAAATACATTGGATCTAATCTTTATAAAAAAAATATACGTACCGTCATCTCTCACTACAACTCTCATTATCTCGTTTGCTTTTAGTCAATTTGAGTTTTGTTTCCTAATATATTCATAATCCACCGTTATTTTGCGGTTCAGTAACGAAGAAGCCTATTAAGTATTACGAGTCAAAGTGTGCTATAAAATTTGGTGTGTGGAGAGGCCAGTTTCCTGAAATGAGAGACGCAGACTGGCTCAAGCCGCCGTCCAATCAGCGACGAGCTTAACAAGGCAGCCGAGGCTCCACGCGCACACTACAAATGAACAGACTGCAGTACGGTTGTGTGGCAGTGGCTGGCTGGTTACGACTTTCCTACAATACGTTGAAAATCTTGCCGCCAAATTAAAAAAGGAAAAAGGAAAAGGACGAATCAGGAAAAGTAAAAATTGCACACGCATCGTGCTCAAAGTAAAAGAAAATTTAAATATCTGCCCCTCACCAACACTTATGGCTACATTTCTGTACTATTATTTTTGATGACCTCGACCGTCTAAGAATACATAATCATAATAGCAATAAAACAAAGAAAAAATAAAGCACGAAACGTAAAAATGAACGATAAAAAGCATAAAGAAAGCACACAGATTCGTGACAAAGAGAAAATGATGGACAACAAACAGAAGGGATCAGTTTCGAATTAACAGTATAAACAAGTTTCCCTTTAACTTTTTTGAGTCAAGTGGAACATCAATGGGGCAGCGCCAGTTATCCGCTAGTCATGAATTTGGCCAGCGACAACGAAGTGAAGCTTGCTCTTCAGGATACTTCAAGGTCCTCCGGTGGGTGGGCGCCTTCGTGGAACAAGATGAAACAATATAAAATGAAACAAATGTATATCTTGAAACAGAGAAAAAAACTGGTTTACGAATATGCTTAAAGAATTTCGGTATTATACAAAAAAAAAAATTACTAAAATATCTGAAGGGCAATAAGTGTGTCTGCAATCGGAGCAAATTCAATCAAACTCGATAATCAGTAATTAAATTTTAGATGTGGAAGGAAAGCTGATCCCGGGCAGGTGTATATTCCAATTTCAAGCTTCAGAACGCACAATGACGAATAAACGAACTAATTCCATGGATGAGTAACGAGGGACAGAAATTTTCACCATGGGATAAAAAACAAAGTGCCACTGGCGAAATTCCGGCAAAAAATCAAGGAAGGGACACAAAAATAGATCATGTGGGTGTAGGAGGCATACATAGGCATACACAGGCCGGGGAAAGAACCAGAAGTAGGAAATAGATAGGTCGTGTTATTGTAACTGTGCGAAGGTGAATGATAGAGAAGATATAGAAGTGGAAGACTCAAGAACAGAACACAAATGCAAGGTGAGAAAAATGAGTGGCATATCCTGTAAAAATAAAGGAGACATACAGAAATATATAGTGTTAGGCGTGAGAGTGAAGAAATGAGCGAGGAAGAAGGCGGACACGCTGTACAGGTGAACGCAACACGAGCTACGGCTGAATCAAAACAAAGTCAGTCTTCCGTAAAATTCGCCGGAGGAAACTGGAATCAGCGACGAACTGCTCGGGATGAGTGGGGGAGTCGGGCTACACACACACACACACACACACACACACACACACGATCGATCTAAGATTTTAAAACACAATGGTAGTGCTCACAGGCGTCACACACACACACACACACACACACACACACGCGCGCGATCGATCTAAGATTTTAAAACACAATGGTAGTGCTCACAGGCGACACACCCACACCCACCCACACACACACACACACACACACACACGATCGATCTAAGATTTTAAAACACAATGGTAGTGCTCACAGGCGTCTCACACACACACACACACACACACACACACACACACACACACACAAGTGGTAGCGTTAATGGTGGTAATAGTGGTAGCGCTGGTGGTGGTAGTCTTGCGGCGGTTTTGGGCGGTTTTGGGCGGGTTTTGGGCTGGTGGAGAAGGCCAGGTGAGTAGGGGGTGATGACGGTGATGATGGTGGTAGAGTCTGGCCTCCCTCACCTCTATATATGGACGGGTTTGATTTCTAAGCCTGCCCGGCCCTCGACGCTCTGCCACTGCCCCTTTAAGTGGACCTCCTCGTCTGGCTCACACCCCCAATAACCCCAGATCCCCCCTCCCCTCCCTCCGACGCGCCCACCCTCCTACTCCTTCATTCACTCGCCGCCTTCCATCCGCTCCCACACCTTCCACATCACCCCATCTCCTATCAGTGTGTGTGTGTGTGTGTGTGTGTGTGTGTGTGTGTGTGTGTGTGTGTGCACCATATGTCTGTTTGGAGGATATCGAATAGACATGCGCGCACACACACACACACACACACACACACACACACACACACACACACACAAACTCATGCATCTCATTAGTGAACAAATTGAGGCGTTGATCACTCCATCGACAACGTCAAATTATTTTCCTGTATTATAATGAAGCACAATCACGGTACTACGCCCTACAATACCTCTCTCTCTCTCTCTCTCTCTTATACACACAAAAATACATCTGTTAGTGGTATATCGTACTTATATATTTATTTTGCTGCATATTTCACACCACTTTCTGTATTGAAAAGCCGCCATGTGTCTAACCGTTTGCGCTTTTCATTCTCTCGCGCAGGAAACTGAAACGCAGGCTGCTTAAGGGTGATATTGGCCTCCGCGGCGTCCGTATAGCTCGTTCACCGCCCGCTGCACACCGACCCGACGACGTATTGGGTGCGGAGCGAGCAGGTGTATCGGGGAGCGGGGCCTGGGAATCGGGACAGCTCGTTTATTGAGGATGAAAATAGAAATTGGAGGGACATATTAGCGACGGCAGATCCAGGACAGGTGCCTCTCCTACGTACGGTATTAGTGACGTCTGGAGGGAATTTATTTCGTTCCATTCGATGTCACGTAAAAAACATAAGACATTGACGCTAACTTAGAAACACACAGGTACTGATAGTGTGGGTTGATGTCGCTGCACAAAAAAATACAAAAAACATGCGACAGTATATGAAATTTACACACAAAACGTCACTTGTGCAAGAAAAATAATACCGGCTTGCTGTGTTTGTCGGTTTCTTTTCACGATCTGAATAATAAGTGTCAGATTACTTGGCACTTGTTTCCTGCAACAAACTGGTCTTCTCAACCGACTGATCACCACATATTGATAAAAAAAAAAAAAATCAAAACCACTCCTTACAGATACGAATGTTGTAATAACTACCGAACCAATACCCAACACGCTATGAAAACTTTCCCCTTTCGAATCGTAGAAGAAAGGATAAGCAAATGTAAGCTGCTATGCTTGTTTATTTGTTCTGCTCAGCGAAGGAACAAACGTTTGAATATTGTCAGCATTTACATAACTTACAAGCAGAAAGAATGCACGATGCGTATGAAGTATATAAGAGAATGTACCAAAAGCACTGCAAAAAGGAGAGTATTCATGGAAGAAAAAAAAAAATCTAGCAGCACTAAAGGGACGCACACGTAGCACATCTCTGAAGAACAACAACAAAGTAAGAGCTTGGAACGGACAGCCAGGCGCAAAGGTCACCTACTATTGCTGCTGCTTTGTTACTGGGGAGCAAAGGTGACCTACCCTTACGGAACGCCATTAACAGAGGGTCTTGAAAGGGGCGGGGCAAACTATAGTCAACCATATCAACGCTGCAGGAAGAAGACCAGAAAAGCCACTCGTACCGCACAGAAAATGAAAATAAAAAAGTAATCATCCCCAACACTATAGACTAATGCTAATATTTAATACACTTTCCTGTCACTCGCCAACCCTACAGTACACTTTCCTGTCACCCACCAATCCTACAGTACACTTTCCTGTCACCCACCAATCCTACAGTACACTTTCCTGTCACCCACCAATCCTACAGTACATTTTCCTGTCACCCACCAATCCTACAGTACACTTTCCTGTCACCCACCAATCCTACAGTACACTTTCCTGTCATCCACCAATCCTACAGTACACTTTCCTGTCACCCACCAATCCTACAGTACACTTTCCTGTCACCCACCAATCCTACAGTACACTTTCCTGTCACCCACCAATCTTACAGTACACTTTCCTGTCACCCACCAATCCTACAATACACTTTCCTGTCACCCACCAATCCTTTCCTGTCACCCACCAATCCTACAGTACACTTTCCTGTCACCCACCAATCCTACAGTACACTTTCCTGTCACCCACCAATCCTACAGTACACTTTCCTGTCACCCACCAATCCTACAGTACACTTTGCTGTCACCCACCAATCCTGCAATACACTTTCCTGTCACCATTAAATAATTCAGTTCACTTTCCTGTCCTTCAATACAAATTTCTGTGACTCTTCAATCCTTCAGTACACTTTTCGGTCACTCTGAAATCATTAAATACACTTTCCTGGCTTCCTGCAATCCTTCAGTACAATTTCCCGCCACTCTGCAATCCGCAATACCCTAATAAAGCAGACACGAGAGAGAGAGGACACTAACCCCCCCCCCCCACCTAGGATACGTTTCTAATATACAACTAGATGACCAGAAGGATATCTCACGTTGCGGCTGAAAAAGGGCGGGGAAAATGGGACAAAAAATAAAACACCACCTATTCGCAATGATATCTTGACACAGGGACACAAGACCTCTCAGCAGGGCCTTCCTGTTATTGTCGCGGTTCTGTAGAGGAGCGTGGCGTGAAGGAGGATGACGGCGAGGGAATGTAAAAGAGAAATTAAGAGAGAGGAAGCGGCCGAGGAAATGGAACTGGCAATGGAAAGGAATGTGGAAGAGGCAAACAGATGGAAGGAGTGTGTGTGTGTGTGTGTGTGTGTGTGTGTGTGTGTGTGTGTGTGTGTGTGTGTGTGTGTGTGTGTGTGTGTGTGTGTGTGTCTTTTTTATTTGTGTGTGCGTGTCTGCTGAGTCGTGTATATCAGTTAGCGTAAACGGACACACACACACACACACTATCTGTCATGCTAACCATCCCATATGCTTGCTACTGTTTGTATGTCTGTATATCAATGTATCTATCAGTAGGTCTCTAATAAATAACGAAATCATATAAACCAGCCATTTTTCTTCACTATCACGAAAACAACTAAAGAAATGGGATGTTACGATAGATACTTGATAGACAGAGGTTCAGCAGAGGCGGTCAAGTGCATTTAGATTGGATCCTTCTTGTTTTTTCTTATCAAAGGCAATTGGTATCGAACACGCTAAGCGGTTTAGATGATGAAATGCAACCTAAAAAACAAAACAATCATTCTATCTAGTGTCAGTCCAGGAAAGTCTGTCAACGGGGAAGTGAATATAACATTTCTCCCTCTCAGGTTCACTAGGCCAAAGCTGTGTTGCAGCCACGCATTTTGTTTCCGTATGTACAAGAAAGAAAGAAAGAAGTCTCGTCCCAAGCTCATATCAAGACAGTGGAGGTAAATAGGGGAAGAAACCGCTGAGTGTGAAGGGACGAGGTGCTGTTTTTTGTGTGTTGTTGGTTATTGTGGTGATTGTGTGGACAGGAGGAGTGAAGAATGGGAGGTGGATGGGATTTCTTACTAAATTGGTGTCGTAAGCGGTGGTGATGATGATGATGATGATGATGATGATGATGGTGGTGCTGGTGCTGGTAGTGGTGGTGGTAGTGGTGGTGGTGGTGCTTGTAGAGGGACTAAATGGCGTAGAGTCGAGTGTAAGAGTGATGACTATGGAGGTGATGTTGAATGGTGGTGATGGTGGTGGTAGTGGTGGTGGTGGTGGTGATGGAGAAGGAGGAGGAGGAGGAAAGGATCTTGGGGAGGAGGAAAGAATTTTAGTAGCGCACATTCTGTAAGCGGGAGTGCGTGGGAGGAGGAGAAGGAGGAGGATCAAAGAGAAGGAGGAGGAGGAGGAGGAGGAGGTGTGGGTGGGAAGGTCCCTGGTGTGTTATGAGAGGGAGGTAAGGATTCATGCAAGGTCAGGCAAAGGACACACACACACACACACACACACACACACACACACACACACACACTTATGAATGAACCATGGACGCTCCTTCACAGATCTCAGTAAGAGGAACGAGAACCACTAGAGAGAAAAAAGAATCAAGCTAACCCGTTTTCTATCTTCGCTTTCGTTTTCCACTGAGCGTCCTCCGTGTTCATGCGTCCAGATGGTGAGGGGGAGAGAGAGCGTGTGAGCGAGAGAGGGGGTGAGAGGGGAGGGTAAGGAGACGATGGCGGCAGCGGGGCGGGGCGGAGGGGTTTTGGGGGCCATGTGTATGCTGACGTCATTCTCCCCAACAAAGACACACAAAGCTGCTCGTTCCACCTACACTATTTGTCCTCTTTACTGCGACTGTTCCTGCCGGGGCCTGCGCTGAGAGCCGAGGAGGGGAGATGCTTTCCTTTTATCCCTCTCATCGTAGCATCGTTAGACTTGCCTTCAATAACCAGACAGCGCAAAAAGAAAAAAGTGATACAGAAACTCATTATGCTCGACTTTTTCTCCGCTCCTTGTTAATTATGACTCCTATTTTTATTTTCGCTACGTTAATTATCCAGTGCTGGAATACAAATGTGGGTGATGACTAAAGGTGTATGGCGCACATCATTATAAGACGTCGTTGAAGTGTTAACTGTATTTGTAAAATGCGTCAATAGTAGAAGTCTTCGGAAAATTGATGTTCTGTCGGAGTAGGATAACGTAGCTGTACTTCATTCTCGTACAGTTAATATGCAAGCTAATAAGACCTCTTAAGTGCAGGAAATTTGGCTCATTATCAAGTTTTTCTGGGCCATGAGTGAATAATGTAACGCGATAATGACTGACACATGGAGGGACTGACGCACGCTGGCCCTCCCTCGCTGACAAACAAGGCCCGCTCATCTAACGAGCTTCCCGTTGCTAACATTGCATTAAACTGGTTATTGCTCGATATTGCAGTAACCTGGTTTACTTCTACTTATTGAAAACGTCCGCTCATCTTACACGCCTTTAGCCTTATCGTACCCAGTGGCGCTCAGCAAACTATTTATTCGATTACAGCATACTGGGTCTCTGACAATCTGTTAACAATGTAGGGCTTCATGGCTAGTTTATAAAGATTTCCGCTCGTCTTTCACGCTATGGGGTTCAGCGTAGCCGATGGCGCTCAGCAAATACTCCATTCTAACGCTGGCTATCTATACGGACTCAATGGCCTTCAGCAAACTGACCCTGTATAGGAATGTTTGTTATTTCCATCGTGCAGGCACATGACGGAGCTCCATTAGGCCGCCTCCGCCGTGCCGTCGCGCCGCCACTCAGCTTTATTACGGCTGCACGAGGCGTGAGTGGCCCTCCGGAGCGCCGGCTACTAACTTTGTGCCAGCCTTTTACTGACACAAAAACAACGTCACGGAAAACTGAGATATACCTTCGTTCATGGAAACTGTGTGAAGAATATGGTACGAAATAAATGATGTAGTGATTGCTCTTTATCTAATGCTGTGTGTGTGTGTGTGTGTGTGTGTGTGTGTGTGTGTGTGTGTGTGTGTGTGTGTGTGTGTGTGTGTGTGTGTGTGTGTGTGTGTGTTCCCAGCCACTAAAAAGGGAGGAATGGCAGACATAACTTTCAAAAACAAAACATAAATTACTATTTTTCGTAGTAAAACCCGGGAGCAGAAAGTTTTATGGCGGCTGTGAGCGCTTTGAACGGCAGAAAGACAAAGGCACGCACACGGGGAGTAACTCATGGCTGTAGTGAACAAAACATTCACCGAACACTACAACAACACGACGAAAGCAACAACACTTACAATATCAAAGAACAGAAATTTGTCACTGAGAAACTTAATTGTGTAACCGAAAGCCATTTCAATGTACGTACGATCACTGGTTTACTGCACGCTCAAGACAGTTTAATTCTCGCTCATAACACAGCACTGAGGCAGAATAACATGAATCTCAGTACTTCTAAATTTCATAACAGTTGCAACCATAATTCTCGCTCATAACACAGCACTGAGGCAGAATAACATGAATCTCAGTACCTCTAAATTTCATAACAGCGAATGTCTGTTATATGACTATACATTATGTTAATACGAGTTCGCTTAACTATATGCTCACGACAATATATTTCTGACACGTGACATCACAGAAAACAACAACCAAAATATACCACATGCAGTAACAATACGACCAACACACGCATCGACTTTTTCAGTATTCACGAACAACAATAACTAAAGCCACTGATTAACCTTCGCACGTGAACTCTACTCTCGCTGTAAGCCATCGATAATCCACTTCAGCCTCACAAAGATAGCCCAGTGACAGCCAAACATACACAACACAACACAATAAGAAAATAAAAATAAAACACGAGTTGCCTGTGTACGTTAATTTCACTGTAAGCTCTCGATAATTCACCAGGCTCGAAATGATAACCCGGTGACAATCTAATATACACAACACAGCTCTAAAAAAGAAATCACGACTGGATACTATTGCCTGCGTACGTTATTTTAAAGCAGCTCACTTTATTTCACTTTATAATTCACTTCAAGCTCAAAAAGATAACCCAGTGACAATAAAACACACAACATAATAAAAAAATAAAACCATGACTGAATACTATTGCCTATATAAGTTATTTTATCGTACGCTCACTTTCCTCTCTTCGATGCTCACTTTTTTTTCATTTCTGGTTCGATCTCGTCAACCGGCAAACGTGTATGGGAGTGCTCGCAGCGGCCGTCACTCTGGCATCGATCAAGCGGTGAACGTTCAAGGTCGGATGAGACACAAGCATGACAGGACGACACGGAGGGACATGGTGTAGGGTGGCGGTGGCCTTGGCGCAGTGCCATTACACGGGGAAAGGGGAAGGGTAGGGGAGGAGCAAGGGAAATGGGAGTGCTGGAGGAATGATGAAGGGGAAGAGAGGGGAAAAGAGATTGGGAGAAAGGACAGAGGGAAGAGAAGGGACAGAGGAAGAGAAAGGTAGGGGAGGTGGAAGGGAAATGGGAGGAATGTTGGATGAATGATGAGGGGGAAGGGAGGGGAAAAGAGGAGGATGTGACTAGGAAGAGGAAGGAGAGAGGTGAGGAGAGAAGGGACAGAGGAAGAGAGGTACAGGCAATAGAAATGGAGGAAAGGGGAAGAGGGACAGAGGAAGCGAGAGGTATGGCAATTAGGAGGGGAGAGAGAGGGAAGGGAAGGGAAGGGAAGGAAAGGGAAAGGGAAGGGGCATGAGAAAACGACAGGGAAATGGGGATGGGAAGTAGGGAAAAGAAGATGATGGGGAGCACGGGGGGATATGTAGAGAAAGGGGAAGAAATAGGGTAAGGGATACAAGAAGGGAAATGGGAATGCGAGAGGAAAAGCTGAGAAGGGGAAGGAGATGATGAAGGAGAAAGGGAAGGGAAAGATTATAAGCGACGGGAAGGGGAAGAGAAAGAGAAAGGGGAAGAGGAAGAGAAAGAGGAAGAGGAAGAGAAAGTGGTGAAAATAGGGGTATTGGGGAGGCAGCGTCAACATCATATGCTAAAGTTTGAATGAAGGTATGATGCACAAAGGAAGAGGAGGAGGAGGAGGAGGAGGAGGAGGAGGAGGATAGAGACATGTAGAATGGAGAGGAAAGTGCATGTGTGTGTGTGTGTGTGTGTGTGTGTGTGTGTGTGTGTGTGTGTGTGTAAATGCCACTGATACTGAAACAAACATTTTAATTTTCCTACCTGAGAGAAACAAGTGATTAAATAACACTCCGTCCAGTGCCCGGAAAGGTGAGACGCGGTTGATAGACTGAGGAGAGGAAAAGGTGTGTGTGTGTGAGAGAGAGAGAGAGAGAGAGAGAGAGAGAGAGAGAGAGAGAGAGAGAGAGAGAGAGAGAGAGAGAGAGAGAGAGAGAGAGAGAGAGAGAGAGAGAGAGAGAGAGAGAGAGAGAGAGAGAGAGAGAGAGAGAGAGAGAGAGAGAGAGAGAGAGAGAGAGAGAGAGAGAGAGAGAGAGAGAGAGAGAGAGAGAGTTTGAGAGAGGGACAGGGGGAAGGACTGGGGAGGCGGCTAAGGTGAGGGCCAGTGACGCAAACACGCCCCGCTCCCGAGTAAATATTTGCGTCAACTTGTGTAACCTTTGAACCGTCTCCTTGCGTGTCTGTCTGTCTGTCTGTCCCGAGGCGCAGCGGCGAGGTCGAGGCAGCTACAGAGGCCATGGCGGGGAGGTGATTCTATTTTATGCCACTGCTAATAGAAATAACGAGGAAGTACATGTGTTTCTGGGGGTAGATTTTCATGCAGTGCTGACTATACTCGGACACATATATGAGGTCCGTTTGGGCAGGGTTCGAGCCTCTCCACAGCACTGCCATATCCTTCCCAATACATTTCTCTCTCTATCTCTCTCTCAGGTGTCAGCCAATAATAAGTTCGGGGGAAGCCACTCAAGTTGCGTCCACCTTGTTAACATTTCTTGGTAGTGATAACGACTACCATGCAGGAAGCTCCGATGTCCCGTTTCTCCTCTCCCCTCTTCGCCTTCTCCTCCTCTGCTTGCTTCTCTCTCTCTCTCTCTCTCTCTCTCTCTCTCTCTCTCTCTCTCTCTCTCTCTCTCTCTCTCTCTCTCTCTCCTCATATTTGCTTCCTTTTTGGTTCTCCTCTCTCTGTCTCTCTTCCTCCGGTTCCTCGTATTTGCCTCCCCTTCTTCCTTGACTGGTGAGCCGCTGGTCTCAATAAGGTTAACGTGTACTTATTGTGTTTTGAAGTATGTGTATGGATTCTCACTAATTGATTCACTTGCTTTTCTTTTCTTGGTGTTAAGTGCAAAATCAGTAGCTGTTTTGGGCTTCGAATTGACACACTTCCCTCGGGTGTTTGGTGTACATGATGATGATGAATACAGCGGCTGTGGCAGCATTGATGTCGACGGCGGCAGCGGCAGCTTGTCATAAGACTCACAGATTTGTCAGAATTATACGGTCCTTGGCCATCACGGTTTCGCCAGCCAGAGCGCGCAAAGCAGTTTCTGTCAACTTGTGGTTCAGCAGCCGCCACCCGAACCCAATTTAAATGATGTCGGTGAATTTAATCTGCCGACACTGATGTGTAATCGTCAGCGATCGACATGAAACGGAATTCGCTGACTGGAAGATTGGCTCATCAGATAAGTAGACGAAAACGGATCACCGGATTATTAGCTCTGAATTATCTACCATTTTTTTAATTTTATCTGAAGTACCCTGAGACTTCTCGTCTTTATCACACACACACACACACACACACACACACACACACACACACACACACACACACACACACACACACACACACACACAAACACACTCACTCTCACACAGAAAACACAGGCACGCACATCATCACATCCCTTCCCATAAAGTTAGAAATCGGAGTTCCAAAATGTTTTCCATCCGAGGACATAAACAAAACACGAAGCCAGCAAACAGACCAGACTCCGGGCAACGACATCTCTGCTGGAAGGAGACAACAGCCAAAAATACGCGCCGGGGAAACAAGCGACAGGATGCGAGGGACGGGCTGCCAGATAAGTAGAAGATCCCCGAGATTGGGTCCGCAGACACACACACTAAGGCGGCACGCAACTTGGAGACCTTTGGCTGCTGCTCCGACTATTCCTATCATGGTGGTTCCTCAAGAGTTGGACAAGTAAAGAAACGAACCACCGAGATACGTAAGGTGCCCCGACACATACGCACACAACCACCTTACACAGACACAAACAGACGACGCATGCCTTCAGACACCTGCCCTCACTTGACTGTTGCTCTGGCTCTTTCCCTCAAGGGTTGGACAAGCAAAGGAACGAACCACTGAAATACGGAAGCTTCCACAACACACACGCAAGCACGTCCCCACGCCCTCCCCCCTTTACCCAACACACACACTTACACACACACTTAAGGGATGGCTCAGGCGAAGCGTGGCTCAGGACACCTGCCTCCACTTGACTTTGTTCCGACTTTTCCCATCCAGGTGTTCTCTCCAGGCACGAAACTCGAGTGATTTTGTTTTGTACCCAGGTTCTGTATGTAAGGGGCAGTTCTGGATTTTCTTTTTCCGGCAAGCTAAAGTAACTCCATTCAGAGAAACACCTTTTCCTTTCACGGCAAGGACTCGCTACTCAAATCATCCGAAGGGTTTAGGCGAGATGTCTTTCCACGACGCAATAAAGACTTCTTTCATAGTAACGGCGCTTTCCCTCACAGCAAATGAAGCAGGACGGCGAATGCTTACCCAAGTTTTCAGGTCTCCTACGCAAGAGGCCGTTTCTGATGACTTTACGGGGCGTTTAAATGACGCTGTGAAAGTGGGATTTTTTAATTTTTTTATGAGCCACTATAGCACTCTTATAATTTTCACGTTAGGATGTAAACCTCCTTATCTAATTAATTTTAACCTTTCAAAATCTAACTTCAGTAAAACGTTAAGTTGATTGCACAGATGAAGGCTTCGTTTTAAATCCCGTTTATGGTGAATGTCAAAATGCTTTTAATGATCTGCTAAGATACTGTGATTATTTTTTTTTTTTAACTGTTACTCCGTTAATTAATAAGTTACATAAATTCCGAAGGAAAATTAAAATCAACCTCAGTAGGAACGAATAAACATTTCTTTCCTCACCACAATTTTAATACAACACAATATTTGCTTAACAGAGTAGACCCAAAGTTACAATCGGTTATAATTTATCAGGGAGAGATTTTTTTGAGTTTTCCTTTCTTAGTTTACCCAAGAATGTTTATCCATGGATGACCGGTAACCACGCGGCACCCTACAAAGGATCACCCCAACGCTCGGTTCCCACAGGTCAGGCGATGATTAATGAGCCGGGCTGAGTGGCAGACCTTCAGGCCCTGAGGAGCAGCGCGTGATGAATGGCGGAGCGGGAGTCTGGATGCAGGGGCTCGGGATGGGAAGCCTTGCGGAGGTTACTTGAATGCTTTGAAGAATCTTCTTGTGTCAGGGCAGTAATTCAATGCGTAAGGACTAACCGATACTTAAAAGACTTAGGGAGCGTGGTGTTCCAAGCATCTTTTTCGTACATATATATTGTTTGGCCATTGATCTTGTCTCTTACCGTAAAAGAAAGGAGAAATATAAGTTTACTGAGGGAAAGAACAGCAGCTGTTTCTCGATTATTAATAAAAAGAGGCTGACGGACTTGCAAGACAAAGTTATAATAAATGATTGTTATGAACAAAAAGAAACAAAATTTTGGCGAGCAAATCATAGCGAAAAGAAATTATATTCAAAGCATAAAATGTACTGCAAATTTAGTTAAAAGGTCTTGATGAAACGTGTACGGTGTAATGTAGAGGGCACAGTACAAATTTTAGTGGGTACCGCAAATGTAAAAAAAAAACAAAAAAAAAAAAAAAAAAAAAAAAAAAAACGTTATCATTCTTTAACACTGCATACTTTCAATGTTGGGAAGAGGATAACTAATAAAAAAATATCACTCCTATTCTGATCATTAATTACGAAACGGCTGACGAAATGCGCCCCGTCAACCATTATAAGAATACCTGGAACTTTATCCGACCACTGAAGAGAAGCACAAACAGGAAAGACGCTCTCCCTAAACCAGCAGTGTTTTCAGCACGCGTTGTTGTTGATCATCCTCTGCCTGAGAGCGGACGAAATTTTTAAGTTTCAGGCAGACCAGCATAAAAAAATAAAAAAAATAAAAAAATCAGGATGTATACACCATGTTATTCGTTCGGAGTGAAAAGTGAGGACACAACATGTTACCAAAATACAATAATAAATCTTTCGCTGGAGTTTACACTGTGTCATATGAACATTTCAAAATAGTTGTTTTCATTGTGTAATTCTAATTTTAGTTTTCTTTCCTGGTGTTTCTTTCCAATTTCTTCGCGCTCTGATATTTGTTGTAAGGGAAGAGCGTCCTTTGCCGCCTTTTCAGCCCCAATTGTACGCTTCATACTGGGAGTTTCCATTAGACATCCAGCTTGAGATCATTTACTCCTCCTCCTTGTTTCATTATTAAATTACTCCTCTTCCTAGTTCTGCATCCCCTTCTTTTCGTCTTCCTCCTCCGCATGTATAAGATATTATCTCTCATCTAATTTTCGAGTTCCCAGTTCTCATTTCACCTTTTATCTTTCCATCGCTCCTCATTCTCATTACCTTTTTTCTCTGCGCTTTTCAGACCTCTTACAACCGTAGTCGTCTGAACAAACACGAAAACTAAAGACAAAGAATCATCTGCCGGATCTTTTATATATATATTTTTTTAGAATGATTAAACGCCAAAATCCCTCGACAATTAGCGTGCTGTTTTCCGTCTGGCGTCTCAAGTTAGGATGCCCTTCATCGCATCGTAAATACTTCAGAATTTTTCTTCTGCTATAAAGTATCCAGAATTGGTATCTTAACGAGGGAGCCAGCGGGAGTGAGTGAGGGGGCTGGGTACGGTACACTCGCTTACTTTCATGTATTCAGTGTTCTCTTTTTTCAACCCAGCTTGCAGGGAGTAGGAGGGAGGGAGAGCTTCATAACCCAACACCCCCACCCCACCCCCTGTCCCAATCCCTTGGTTGTTATGGGGACACGTGGAATAGCGGGATTACAAACGGGATCTGCTGCCCGCTGCTGGACCGCTCTCTTTCTGTTCCATCTATATCTCTCCTTGTTTATCATATTTTTCCTTCCACATCCTTTCCGACGTTCATTTCTTGTTTTTTATTTCTTCGTTCTTCTCTTCTTCTTTCCTACTTTCCCCATTTTCCCCCGTTTCTTCTCGGCTCTTTATTTTCCTCTCCCATCCTTTGTTTCTGACTTTTTTTTTGTCATCTCCTTTTCTCTTCGTTAGCCTCTTCCTCTCCCCCTACTGATATACCTTCTTGATATCTCTTTCCCCCGGTTTATCCCTTCCTCCTCTCCCATCCTTCCCGCGTTCTTCTTTCTTCTTCGTAAATTGAATCAAGAGGACATAAAAAAAACCTCCTCATTTATGCAATTACCTGTTCAGTGAAGCGAGTAACGTAATTAGTAAAGAAATTAAATCTGCATATCTTAAGGCCCGGCTGGGAACTCCGTCTCACACACGCAGAGCATAAGAGGCGCCGATGAAAACTCCCTCAAGGCTCTGGAAGACGCGACGATAGGAGAGGATGAGAGGCGGCAAACGTCTCATCATACTTTTGGATTGTCATGTTACAGGAAGGAATAATCGTTAAAGCTATGCCATTACGAGGTTATGAGCAAATACGGAGTCGGTTGAAGTGTGTTATCGTGACGTTTTAGAAGTAGAATGGGAAAAAAAGAACATTGGAAAAGAGCAGCGTCGAAATTGACTCCTTTTCCGTGTTCTGGTCTCTCTCTTTTTTTTTTTTTGTTGTTGTTGTTATATCCATTTTTTGCACTTGAGCTGCCTAGTTTGATGTATAAAATGTTAACGTTATTTTTTTCATCATTATTAACTAACTAAGATTTGTATTACGTCCTACGATACACTGCATCTTACACGTTTTATGAAGTTCTTCCAACCGAAATTTACGATGTTACTTGAGGAAAAGGCCGTAAAATGTGTCACTATTATGCTACAAGTGGAATGAGGCGTAGAAATAAGCATTAGAAGATATCATTACGACGCTACGAGAGAAAAAAGACGTAGTCGTAGAAATGTTATGAAGTAATACAGTGTCACAAGTAAAATGAACCGTGAAAAGAATGAGTAAGTGGAGAACAGGTGTGATGAGGTATACAAAGGTGTCATTACGCGCATATTCTTCGTCGGTGTTAATTTGTCTTCGTCGAGGCAAAAAAAAAGTAAGATGTTGTAATGAAGCATACGCGATCTAACTAACAAGCAGAAAATAAATGATGAAGATAAGTAAATGAATTCGTTAAGAAACATTCAAATACATTAACGAACAGGTATACGCAGATTGTGGGAGCGGCGAGTAGCGGGCTTTTTTTTTTTTTTTGGTACTGTTTTTGTTGCCCTTGAGCCGCATCCTTTGAGCTCCAACATAGATTATAAAACAAAGGTGTGTAGAAAATGAATAAAGGAATACGATCAGAGACATTCAAATAAACCAACAAAACACATACGTACACAACTATAAATTCAAAAGAGCTCCCACATAGATTACAAAACAAAGATGTGTAGAAAATGAATAAAGGAATGCGATCAGAGACATTCAAATAAATCAACAGACACACAGACGTACACAACTATAAATTTAAAACAGCTCCCACATAGATCACAAAACAAAGATGTGTAGAGAATAGAAAAAAATGAATGAACTATCAGACATGAAAATAAAATAACAACAACAAAAACAACAACATAAGCGAATAACTATAGATATATGAAGAAAAAAACAACACAGATTATAAAACACATACGTGGACGAAAATAGCCAACCTGGGATAATATTTTCACGCAGCGGGAACGACGCGATAACACCTGC
This sequence comes from Eriocheir sinensis, assembly GCF_024679095.1. Lineage (NCBI taxonomy): Eukaryota > Metazoa > Arthropoda > Malacostraca > Decapoda > Varunidae > Eriocheir > Eriocheir sinensis. The sequence goes on from NC_066511.1 coordinate 27,768,343, forward strand.
ACCGGACAGCAAAGGCGAGCGAGTAATTATTATGATGTCAAAAAAATAAATAAAATAACAAAAATAATAACTAGAGCACTTTAATTATACGGCACGCAGGAAATAAACGGCCCCCTTAAACACGTAAGATATGCGCCAAAATTAGAGCGGCAGGTGAATTAAAGAGGCAGAGAAGAAACAGAAGTGGCACAGGGAAGAAAAACATGTACAAAAAGTGGCAGAAAAAGTGGCAAGAAAAAGTGGCAAGAAAAAGGAAAACTGAAAACTGGAAAATTAAGAGAAACAGTGAATATTAGAGCAACACAGCAGAGAAAACAGACGCAGAGGATAATAGTTGTGGTACATGGTGAAGGACGTACACAGGAAAATATAGACGTAGTAAAGAAAAATGACACAAACAGAAAAAAATAAATAAAAACAAGCTTGAAAAAACGAGGGCACCAAAAAAAGGGTAAACGGCGGAGAAAAATGAGCGTAAAATGATAAAGAAAAAGGAGGATAAAAGCGTCATAGAGTGAAAGAAAAGATAAAAATTATAGTGCCACTGTAACGAAAAAAAATATAGAAATCGACTTAAAAAAAGGCAAAAGAAAACAAGTGGTATGATAAAAAGTAAGACATTAAGCAAATACAAAAATAAGATAGAGAAAAGTGAGTGGCGAGTAAAGAAAACAAACAATAAATCAAATGATGTGGCAGAGACAACAAAAGAGACAACACAACACGAGTCGCACGGTAATAAAGAACATAAAAAGGAAAACTCTCATAAAAAAGGAATAAAGGAAAAAATACCCTTCGTGAATACAGCCGAAAGGAAGTTATTGGACAAGACAATTTCCTTACTACACGAAGTTGGAGGTTCAGAGACGGAGCGGACGAGGCAAACAAACTTCCTGCCTTCCTGCGGCCAACTCTCACCCTCCCTTCCTCCCCTTCTGCTACCCTTTGAGGCATGGCGAGGGGTACAGAATCAACGTTGCAAGATTGTCGTCCTCAGCCTCCCATGTTTGCCAATTTCAGACCCAAAAAATGTTTCCTCGACCCCAATAACTGCCTTCAAATAGAGTTAGCGTTAAAATGGTGAATTATTGGTGTTTTCTGGCAATAGCTGTGGCTCAGAAACCGGTAAATATGAGGCAACGGTGGTACAGATCCTCCACCTTCTCCCACCTCGCCCCCAAGGCCACACACTCGCGCCCAAAGGAAGATAGTCTCTCCACGCCTACAGGCAACCAAGACGGAGAACTTTGCAGACACACACTTTTCCTTTGTCTAATATGATTTTCTGGACACATGCGCTGTTTCGACAAGAGAAAATAGAAAGAGAGAGGACAGAAGAGAGGTCAAATCCGGGAGCAGAGGTGTCTTGTTAATATAGATTGATAATATAGACAGACAAAATGAAAAAAAACAGACACACATCCACACTCACATACACACACACACACACACACACGCCCCCCAAAAAAGAAAATCGTGGAGGGCAGATGTACTTCAGATATTTCCACTCGCCATGACGCAAAATAAGGGCCAATAAATAGAATCAAAGCGACTCATCAAACGCGGGAAATCCTTTGAGGGCGTATATGCTGTTAATACGGTGATGATGGCAATTACAATCGAACACACTAATTTCACGCCAAAAGACAAAGTGGCAGGCGAGGGCATGGCGGCGCTCGTTCATTCACCTTGCTAATTATTTTGCATTATCGGGTATTTATTGTTCCTGCTCTAGACGTATGTAATAAATAACGAAATGGTGCACAACATCCCCGTAGACTTTCTCCGGTTCCCTTTTGGCTGAGGAAGGAATATCTGGATCATGTTTCTTGGACTTGTTAAAATAATTAGTATCATTTCCAAAGCATTAACCCGGTAGCAGCGAAGGGCCAAATTTGTGGCTTTACCGTGCAGCAGCGAAGGGCCAAATTTGTGGCTTTACCGTGTAGCAGCGAAGGGCCAAATTTGTGGCTTTACCGTGTAGCAGCGAAGGGCCAAATTTGTGGCTTTACCGTGTAGCAGCGAAGGGCCAAATTTGTGGCTTTACCGTGTAGCAGCGACGGGCCAAATTTGTGGCTTTACCGTGTAGCAGCGAAGGGCCAAATTTGTGGCTTTACCGTGTAGCAGCGACGGGCCAAATTTGTGGCTTTACCGTGTAGCAGCGACGGGCCAAATTTGTGCCATGACATAAACCCCCCAAAATAGATGATAAGTAAACTGATCACAAATGCTTTGATATATATTATGAAATGGTTTGTGTGAGTAATGATTTTTTCTCATTTTTCTCACTTAGAGGGACCAATAAGAAACATGATCCCCGCTGCTACCGGGTTAAGTAAGGGTTCATCTCCAAACGGTCAAAATGAAGAGTGTTCATCAAAATCTTCATGATGTTAAAATGAATAATGTTTACCAATCTACATGCTGTCAAAATGAAGAATGTTTATCAAAATCTTCAAGCTGTTAAAATGAATAATGTTTACCAATCTTCATGCTGTCAAAATGAAGAAAGTGTATTAATCTTCATGGTGGTCACAAGGAGTTTTTCAAAATTTTAAAGACGTCAAAATGAAACAATATTCATCAAAATCTTCATGCTCTTAAAAAGAAGAATGTCGATCAATACCCATTTGACAGTTGACTAGTTACTTTCTAGATTTCATACTGATTTTCCAGAGACAATTTTGCTGATAGGAGTACAGATTGGGCTTATGCGTACGAACTGGCGAATCTAGGACTGCTTCAGGGAGGGAGGGAAGCCATACTGAGGAATGAGGGCGCATGAATACTGGTAATGTTATGCTGGGCCGCGCCGTGCTGTCTGGCCACCTGTATTAATCCCTCTCGGCGGCAGCGCGTCACAGCTGCATCGGTGGGCCGCCAACACTACACTGCCTGCCGCGAATTTACGGTAATGACGGTACTTCATAACAATTTTCAACGTCTGCAATGGCCGTCGTCCTGAGCCTCTCCCTCTGTTCCCACATGGCTCTGGTTCTGTCTCTTTCTCTATCTATTTATCTATCTATCTCTATCTCAAACACACACACACACACACACACACACACACACACACACACACACACACAAAGAAGTCGAGTCTGGAGTTGGCGACGCTGCTGACTCAGTTTGACACAATTAGCTATATACTTTTTGAGCTGCTTTTTCACCACGAACCGCCAACGCAGCGCCGCGGCCACACTCGGGACTAGTTTGTTTTTTTCTCGAGTTGGCAGAATTGTCGTACGTGTCCTTTGATCGGATAACGTTGGATTGATTCTAGTTTGATAATATAAACATATGCAACTTATACACCAAGAAGTGAAGCGTGGGGGTATGAAAATCTAAAAATCACTATGCTAATTACACTACAAACACTATCTTAATTATTAGGGTTATCATCACAGTCACTAGTGGAGTATATATTCATTCTGTTATTCTAGTGACAACGAATTCACTTATATGGAGCTAAATTTTTCTTCAGCACAAGGCAACACTATTGAAGCTCAAGTCGAAGGGTATACGCCCAATTATTTTCTTCTCCGTCTGCCGTTCACGTCTCACCCTTGCTTCGATAATGCTAGTATCATGGAGTACACGGCTTCTACTTCTTCTCCGATGCAAGAGCTAAGCAGTAGCCTTCTCCTTGTCCATCATCATTATGCCTCATTGGATTCATGTCTCTCAGAGCATGTAAGCAACACCACCTTGAGCCCACATTCATATTTTTTATACAAGAACTATAGACACAAAACTCTTTGCCCTCATATCATATCCTCAAACTTTTCTTACTACGACCTACTTTTATTTATTTTATACATGACCTTCACAATTCATCGGTTGGCCTTCAGACCGAACTGGGAGCAGCGAGCCTCCGCCGTTTGGTCTCTGTTTAACTACTTTTGAAGAAGTATCGTGCCGAAGAGTAAATTGAGATCCTAACTTTGTTCAAAGGATATCGTACCTTTCTTTATCCCTATTTCTTAGTTCTGTACAGCATGAGGAGTGACAGTTGAGCCGTTTAAGGTCACCATCAATGATTTATTTTGACCGTGGGTTTGTCTTTTAAGATTTCTTTTCGTTCTTGCTGTTGCCAGATACACTATTTTGCAGCTTTTTGGGCCATGTATCTTCATCTATTGACGTTTCTTCATCCGTGTGTATACACGGCGTCGGCAGTATTCCCTCACGGGTGTTTGGGGTCAAGGGGAAGACGGAAAGAGTGTGATTATCATCGCACAATCTGGTTCATTGTTTTGTTGACAAGAGGTCAAGCAGCGGTGCAATATTTATCATAGACAAATAGATTCATAATGATGCACGACTGACGCTGTTATTAAGAGCCCACTCTGTTAGATAATGAATCGAATATACTAGCAGGGGAAAGAATAAAAATACACATTAAACTGAGATCAATAATGAGTCGTTGCATAATTTATACCTAACTGACACGCTTCTGCGTTCCAATCGGCTCCCTACGTCAATCAGTCTAGTCAAAAGGAACGAGACCGTTCGAATATAATACCAGGATACATGAGGCACAGCAAAACAAGGCCGTGGTGACTGAGTGGTCAGCCTGCGGGCACAGTGTTCCTGAGACCAAGGGTCAAGTCCCGATACCCGCTACAAGGTGACAATTTTGTCATCGCCGAGCGGCCGAAGACAACCTACATTTTTTACGTTTCGGGCTATGGCGCCAGTAGGCTTTCTTGCTGGGTCTTGATGGTCGGCGCCAGCCCGTTATGGCGCAGGCAAGTGTTTATAGTGGTGCCACCTTGCTTGGCAGTCTTGATGAACACCTATCAACACGGACTAACGAAACTCCCTCTCGAGGATCAAGTCCCGGGGGGCGCCACTATAAAATACTTGCTCGTGTCTCTAACCAACCAAACAACAGGCCCCATCAAGAAAATATATCTGCAACATAGGCCGAACGTATAAAAAAATGTATGTTTTATCATGATTCCACATTTTCAGCAAAAAGATGTTGAGCACAAAAACATAAAATTGTTGTTGTGGTTTTCAACACATCAACAATTTACCGAATGAAAAGAATGAAAATATTCTCCTCTCAGTTTTCAAGGATCAGAGGCCACCCACTCCCAAACCTTCTTCCTCCACGATTTATTTCCTATTATTCCCGTTCATTAGCTTCGAGGAGGACAATTTCTCTTCCAAGCAATGAGAAATTTCCAATAACACTCGAGTGAGGGCCGGCACCCAGCCAGCCAGTCCGTTCCAGCCACTTCACGTCGCCCTAAATTCGTCCGGAAGGTCAACACTTGAGAGAGGGGGAGGCCGGAAGGGAGGGAGGGAGCGAAGCAGCGAGGCCAAAGGACGAAGGGACAATAGAGAACGGATTGGGGAAGGGGCGGAGAAAGGGCAGGAAGGAGTGGGAGCAAGGGAGGGGTCATGAATGCTGGGATGATATGGAAGGAGAGAGAGATGAGTGAAGGGAGGGAGAGAAGAGATAGTTAAACACACACAGGGAATAAATAAATGATGAAGTGGAGGATTAGCGAGAAAGAGAGGGGAAGGGAAAGATACAGCTCTGTTATACCCTTGATTAAAAATATAAAGATGGATGAAACTAGAAGATATGGGAGGGAGACAGACAGGGGAAGTCAGGATGACCGAAGGATACATGTAGAGGCTCCTCAAAGCTGGCTACTCATTATCTTTCCAGAAATAAATCTGTCCACCATTTGAATTTTCAACAGCGGTTTCCTCAACAATATATTTCCTTATTTTGCTCCACTCACCCCCACCCCCTCTGTTCATTCGCCATTCGCAGCTGGAGTGGTCAAGAACTGTCCTTTAAAAATGTGATTACTTAAAGGGAGATGGAAGATATAAGAAGGGAAGGGATAAGGGAGGCTGGTGTGACAGGGGTGATGAGGGGAGATGGGATGAAACAGAAAGAGAAAGAAATGAAAGCTGGAAGAGAGAAGAATGAAAGAGACGGGTTGGGAGAACGATGAAGCTTTGAAAGGGAGAAATGGGAAGGCAAAGAGAACGCTAGAACGCCAGAAGTGAAAAGGGAACAAGTGAAGAGGGAGGGAGAGCAAAAACGGGGATGATAGAGAAAAGGAAGGGAGGGAGGGAGAAGGGAAGGAAACTAGAATGAAAAGAAGTACGACCAAAATCTGACATAACTTTGAGGACAAGAAAAAAAAAAAAAGGGTATAGTGGAACACGATTTGATGGAATACACGGAAAAAAAGGAGAATCGAAGAAGCTAGGATGACGAGAAAGAAGAAAGAAAACAGTCACAAAAAAGATGATAAAAAAGTGGGAAACCGGAGAGTGGAAGGGAAAGTGATATGACGGAAAAAGGAGGGGCAGAAGAAGAAGATCGGAGCAGGGAGTGTGATGAAGAGGAGACACGTGGCGATGGAAAAGTGCGAGGAGGAGGAGGAAGAAGGAGACGACGACGGATAAGCCCAAAATAGAGTGGGAGGCTGGATGGAAACGAGAAAAGTGACGGACGGGGAAAGATTGGGACGAGGATTGAAGCAAGAGGGTCCGAGATAACATGAAGAGTGATGAAAGGGAAACACGGAAGATGGAACACGGGCGGTCAGAAAGGAGTTGATGGATGAGATGAAAGGAGCGGGGGAAGGGATGGGGACGGAGATAATGACGGACAGGGAAAAGGGGAAGGCGTCGGGTATGGATGGGTGTCAGAGAACTTAGAACAATGCACAGAAGATGGAACACAGTCACAATAGAGAGTGGAGGATGGGATGGAGACGAAGATTATAATAGGCATTGATAGGAGGAGTCGAGTGCGGATATGATTGATGTAATAGAGCTTAGAACAATGCAATGAATGATGAGAGGGATATAAAGGGGATGGGGTGAGGTTAAAAGGGGGATATGAGAGGTGAGAAGGTTTTGGAGCAAGGGAATTTATACCTGCTCATGACCTTCACCTGTGCTAACTAGATAAGTCAATTTCCTCTCCTCTATTAATATGAGCCCACAAACCAGCGAACGTTATTAACTCCTCCTCCTCCTCCTCCTCCTCCTCCTCCTCCTCCTCCTCCGAGCCACTTTCCTCCTCATTCTTCCATCATATTTCCTCATCTTCTTCACTCGACACCACCATCACCATTACTGCCATCGCCCCCATCAACAAACTCTCACCACCACCATCACCACTTCCGTCATCACTACCACTATCACCACTATCTTCTCCTCTTTCCTCCTCCTCCTCCTCCTCCTCTTGCTCTCCGGTCATTTCCTATTCACGTGATTCTTCCTTTTTGATACTTTACCTCATACATCTTCCTCGTTTTTCTTCTGCATCTTCTCCTTCCTCTTTTTTTCCATCATCCATCACCACCATCATCATCACCTCCTCCTCTTCTTCCCCCTCCTCCTCCATTTTCTTTTCAAACGTGGCCTATCTGTTGGTCTGCTTACCCCCCGCGCCCCCCCCCCCCCCCGTGTGTGTGTGTGTGTGTGTGTGTGTGTGTGTGTGTGCTCCGATAAATATGCGCGATTTTTCCATTAGTGTTCTTTGTCAGACAATACAAATACCTTCCATTACAGGCTCAAGAGAAAAATACGTAAAAGAGATCATTTGTACAGCGAGTGTGTGTCAGGTCTAACAGACGCTGCAATTTTCACTTTTATTCTCAACACCTCGGCCAGTGAAGGTCAACGCTGTCACCTGGGCGGCTGGCGGAGGGGTCGGGGAGAAGGGGGAGAGAGGGGAGAGGGGGGAGGAGGGGCTGGGAAAGATGCAGGTAGAAGATGGTGTTGCCTGGCAGGGAAAATGTCAATATTTATAAGCAAAATAAAATGGTGTGTACGTTTGAGTAAGGAAACTCTCTCTCTCTCTCTCTCTCTCTCTCTCTCTCTCTCTCTCTCTCTCTCTCTCTCTCTCTCTCTCTCTCTCTCTCTCTCTCTCTCTCTCTCTCACACACACACATTTATAACCTTGCCGTCATATAAAATCTCACAAGAAGCTTATTTAGCGTCCCGGCATGTTGGGGATTTAATCTCAATTTGCAGTAAACAGCAGGACTCACGAAAAAAAGAGAAACACTAGCATTTCTCTTCTATAAAATAAAAATAAAAGAAAAAAAAAACAATTGTCCGTCGATTTACGTTTCACTAAATCAAACGAACAAAAAGATGTTAAATAACGGAAACAAACTCGCTTGGAAAACAACTGCTATTTTAATTTAGTGAAATCAAGAAATTACGTTTACGCAGAAAATTAATCATCGTAGCTCCAGTGCCTGCGACGCCTCGTTACCTTTTCGTGGTGGACGGGACAATCCTTTCACCTTTAAATTCGGGGAAAGGAAGGTGGCGGCGGAAGCGTTCGTGGCGTTGTGGCGCGTTGTATTGATGCTCTTCCTTGCAGGGTTCATAAAGTTCTGATCCGTGATGAGATTATTCACTGACTCAAATGTCATACACACTCGCCTCATCGTCCGGTCTGCGAGGGTGCTCCGCTACTCAAACAGATAAACAAAGGAAGATATTTTCTCTGACGGTTGGTTGAAACGATCTCTTCCGGTCTTTATTTGGTGTTCTGAGGTCGTGATGAGTTAATGTGATGAAGGATTACGAGAGCCAACGTCCCGGTGTGTGCCTCGCTTCGCTTCTTAGATGTTCAAGGAAGGAGAGGAACGGATTATGGCTAAGGGATGGGAGTTCAGGCTGGGTGTACCGGTGTTGATGTTTGGGGAAGCACATAATACGGTATTCTGTGCTAGTCGTTCCGTCCTTGTGGTGTTATGAAGGAAACGAAGTGATGTCTGCGAAGAGAGAAAGTGAGAAAACAAAACTCATGTCTGTGTGAACAAAGAGAAAAGAGAATAGAAGTGATATCCACGTAAAAAGAATGAAGGAGAAAGGCAGAGTGATGTTTGTATGTCTAGAGAGAGAAAAAAAACTAGAGAACAAAAATAGAAGAGCATGAGAAAGAAAAGAAAAGAGAATAGAAGTGACATTCGTGTAAAGAGAATGGGAGAAAAGTGATATCTGTATGTTGAGAGAGAGAGAGAGAGAGAGAGAGAGAGAGAGAGAGAGAGAGAGAGAGAGAGAGAGAGAGAGAGAGAGAGAGAGAGAGAGAGAGAGAGAGAGAGAACTACAGAGACGTAACAATTGACACTGACTGACGGTTGGCCCCAAAATAGTAAAGTTACCTATGGAACGGAAGATGCATACCGTTAAAAGCGGAGCGTAAACCATACCATCCTCGCAGTCTCTCTCAAACGAATCAGAGAGGCGTGTCCCTGTTAAAACCACAGAGCAACGCGGCCGGGAGTGAGCGACAAGACCCAGCCCTGCCTCGACACGCCCTGGGCTCTCGCAGTGTAGTGACTGACCTTTCTACTGACGCCGAAAAAAAAGCCTAATAATAGATTGGTAAAGAGACAGGAAGAGAGAGAGAGAGCGAGAGCGAGAGAGAGAGAGAGAGAGAGAGAGAGAGAGAGAGAGAGAGAGAAGCGATGTCATATCCCTAACAGTATAAATCTTTACAGTCCTCATTCAGCCACAGGGACGGCGGGATATACTTATACATGCATGGCGGGCTCGCTGGGACATGTACAGCATATTTATGAAGCCCTTTATCTTATTTTAATATGTAAATGTGTCGCATCGTGTATAAAACCAGTGTATTTCCCATCATCAGCCACACTTATTCCACGGCATTACTCGTCTGATGTCAGTGTATTTTATCCCGCCCCGGCAAAGGCTCCAATCTAATCTCTTATTTCCTCGTCACTGCGGAAATGTGAAGATGAGCAGAGAGCAGCTGAGAGTTGCGCTTCAGGCTAAGAGGGAGGTGGAGACGGCGGCAAGGCGAGGCGTGTGGCTGCAGGAGCTAAATGCCTCGGGGACGGAAGGGGGCGAATCAATAAGTGACAGGCATCTGCTGGCCAGCTTGGCGACGCTCGCTTCTACTTCGGTGCTCCTAAGCAGCTTCGCGCCATCTTCGACGTGAGAGGCTTTGGGTGGAGGAGATAGCGTCGCAAGAGTTGCAGCGGCGCGCCCTCTCGTGTGGCAATAACTCTTGCCTCAGGAACGACAGCGGGGATTCTTATCAGTTTCTTTATTGCTTGTATCATCATTCAGTTATTGGCTTTGTGATGCATGAAAACTCTGTAAGTGAATGCATAAGTTATCAGGGATGCAGGAGCGCTGGTTTATACGGCTGAGCATATTATTAGAACTCCTTTGTTGCTTGAACGGTTGAAACAAAATTCATTGGCCTCTTAAAAAACGAAAAAGAAGAGCGAATCCTAGAGAGGATGAATGATGCTAACTGTTGACGCACATTTTAGACCGTTATCACGTTACTTCATGGTCTTACACTTTCTAGCCCCAAGTCACCTCCTTTGCTGCCTTTGTAATTAATAACTCAAGACTTAGGGGATGCATTTAAACAACAGGAAATAAAAAACACGTGCTAATACAGTTGGGATTATCTTTAAATTCCTCATCCACTGCTTGCAACGCCATTCTTTCCAGTCAATCACCTCGTAAACAACAAGGACTCAGTAAATGCAGAAGAGAGCACGAAATCAAGATAGCTAGTCGATTCACAAACTCAACAGCACACAACATCAATAGGTCGTGTAGGAGGCTGCTATACGGAATGGCAAACAGGCGCACCTAAAACGGTTCGTGTGCGATGCAATTCGAAGGCCTTGTTACCGGAGCTGCCGCCCGTCTGTCCTGCTGAATGATAAGCTAAATCGGGTCCTCGCGAGTGCTCCTCTTGCTTAATTGGGCACGCCGCGGGAGAACGAACCGACAGCTGCAAAACGATGCTGCATTTTCACTTCAGTTGTAGTTCACCTTGAAACAGCAACGGAAAAAGACGAGGAAAAAAAACATACGTGTTTGCCTATTAGGGCAGAGCAAGGATGTGCATTTGCTTGTCGTTTTGAGTTAGTGTTTAAATGTGTGTGTGTGTGTGTGTGTGTGTGCACGGGCAGTCCCTCTGAAGTTAAAGGTTACACCGGTACACACACAAGCAAGGTACACACGGCCCACACGGTGCTTAATGTCCGTATTTACGTAAAGTCTATAGTGTAACCTGCCTCACGGTGATGCCTGCTTCCCATGCCTTTAATTAAACTCCTCGGACGTGAATACATGACCCAAATTAAAAACTCGCACAAAACACACACATAAAAAAAAAAAACGTAAAATTTGGAAAAAAAAATCCTTTACCTAAAAACAGCGTTGCTTTTGCTTTCGTATTCAACGATGTTTCGATGCTAATTTTACTTGAGCAATTGAAACCGGTACTTTCTAATATGTGTAATATGTAATATGCTAAATGATAGTGATTAACAGTGGCAGTAGAATTAAAGATGTACGTCTCTTATGATGATCTGACACGCTTGTACCATCATTTCTCGAGAAGATACTGCTCGGTCTCGCTGACATACATGTATCCAAGAGTCCTGCGTGGAACAGGACGATATGCAAGACAGAAAACGGAAACCGATTTGATGCAAACGTTCACGTCCTGGAGTTGTAATCCGATTTGCTGACTCAACAGAAAAAGCTGACTTCTGGAGCTTACGCGATCCATGAAGGCAGAAACTGTAATTACAGACCTTTCTCTTTGTTATTCTTCGCTCCGAGGCCCAGTGTTTCCTGCCGGGCCCGGTGCTGTCGGCTGGTCGGGACACGCGGCGCAAGGCGGGATAAGTTTATTTAGCTTCACCAGGTGTTAATAGACACTAAGAGCAACACCATTAAGGCTCTCTCCCAGGCTCTCTCTCTCTCTCTCTCTCTCTCTCTCTCTCTCTCTCTCTCTCTCTCTCTCTCTCTCTCTCTCTCTCTCTCTCTTTTAAATACTGATATGTATGCATTGGCGTCAGAATATAAAACAGACACTTGGTCACACAGTGTATGTTTCATTCACTACAATGTTTTGCTCAAATCCATACATTCACAAGCAACGGACACCCAACGCTTTTATTTCTTGTTCGGTCTAAAACTGAGCAATACGAGGAGCAAAACTGTAAAGCAAGAGGTTATTCCATACACACGGTTACACTCTGCGTGTCGGCACTATCGACTCTTTCACCGTGATCACAAATTACGTTGTCTTACTAAGTCTTTGTGTATAAAACCGAATGGAGTTGGCTTAGAAATTATGCAGAATACATTCCAGTCTGAAAAAAAAAAAGAAGTTTCCCTGTGTAGCTGAGGTCCGTGCTGTTCTCTCATCAAAAAGTTCTCAGACGATACTTTTAAGGCGATAATATGATTACAATGTAGCAAACACGCCCAGCGGCGGCCGTTCATCAGCTTGTGAGCGGAGGGTTTGTAACTCGTAGGGTCGTATTAAAAGACATTTCGCCTCCCAAGAACACAACTTTGACAAGGCTTTCGTAGGAGTTGTGGGCATTTCCAGGAGTAGTTTTATGACCCTGGTGTTAGTTTGACCCTTCTTCTGTACCGTGAACCTGAAGAAACACATATTTGACAAGGCTTTCGTAGGAGTTGTGGGCATTTCCAGGAGTAGTTTTATGACCCTGGTGGTAGTTTGACCCTTCCTCTGTACCGTGAACCTGAAGAAACACATATTTGACAAGGCTTTCGTAGGAGTTGTGGGCATTTCCAGGAGTAGTTTTATCACCCTGGTGGTAGTCTGACCCTTCCTCTGTACCGTAAAGCTAAAGAAACACTCACTAGAACCTGACTGACCCCCTCTTTGACCTTTAGAAATAGCTGATGTGAGAAGTGAAAATGTCTCATAATACCAACCATACAGTTTAATTTTGGGTGGGTGGTCTCTTCCTGCCGTAATCTAAAAACCATTGTCGCATGCTAAGAACAGGCAACTCACAGCCTTTCATTACTAGATTACTGCAGAGGGAATCAATGTTAATACCACACCAAGTTGTAGCCCAAGGCGGTGACTTTCCCTTCCGTGATCTACAAATTCATAGTCGTCTGACAAAAGTAAGGGATTCAAAGTTCTTCATTACTGGATATAAATTTTTCTTATGGTAAAAAGACTGACCGACAGCAAGTCAAAGCAAAAATATATATAAATATTGATCATACCTCGCTGAACGGAGACAGAGGAGAATGTCAAAATACAATGATTAAAGTCGGTTCCAGATGTGTCTTGGTATTCCCCTCTTGAAGGAGTTTGAAGACTGCTAATGTTGCAGTTGTTAAAAAGTGGAGGACCCATCAAAACACCTCTAGGCCTAACCAAATATTTTTATTGATATTTTTATTTTTTTTTTTCTGTCAGCGGCAGGTTGCGATGTGTTTAATAACGCCTTTAACATGACTCCTCATTCCGAAATAGAAAAAAAAAATCCGATTATTTATGTTCATGTAAACTTGTATGTGTTGTCCCAAAAGTGCATTTCAATAACTACAATATGCAAACCTGTTTACTGACATCTTCAAATACTATTCCTCAAGGTCGCTGCGCGCGGCCCCGAACAACACAGAGTTATTGATGAGCTTTGAGGCGAGTATTTCAAGCATTTTAGAAAGCGCAGGAGACGATTAGGCCACGTTTGTCAATTCCTCAGCACTACTCAAACCAGTGTTCATATCAAGGGAAGAAGTTCACTGGAAAATCTAAAATAGGTGTAAAAATAAACTGTCAAAATACTGATGGCTTATATTTTTTCATCCCCAAATAGATAATTCCTATACCTCAGCCATAACTAATTGAATGGATACTGGTTGCACCGGTGCGTTCGAATCGGTGAAGAAACTCTGAAAGGATTTATGAAGACTCGGCGGTCAGGAAATTTTTCTCGTCTGGCGAAGAGCGAGCGAGGCGAGAATAAATAACACCCATAAAAATAGACCCAGACCAGACAATAGCGCCTTTTACAGCCCACCCGAAGCCCCCCATGGAGAGAGAGAGAGAGAGAGAGAGAGAGAGAGAGAGAGAGAGAGAGAGAGAGAGAGAGAGAGAGAGAGAGAGAGAGAGAGAGAGAGAGAGAGAGAGAGATAATAATAACAACAATAATAACAATAATAATACCAACACAGGCCCTCTCGCGGGAGCTGTACGCGTTATGTTATTAGCTGCTGTTACCTGCTAGGGACGCCAACTACACACCAGGTATAATGGAAAGTGAGGGCTTGGTATGAGAGCTACAGCAACATAAATAACAACACAAAAACAATAACAATAACAACATCAAGAATACACCTTACAATACTACCTGCTTCACTACATCCTCACCTTCATGAAATCCAATGAAAGAAGTCAACACTTCAATATATAAAAATACGATGCAGTTCGCTATGCTATATGGAGCCAGGCAGTACTTTAAAAAAAAATAAAATAAAACACCCAACTGAACAAGTCTACCTGCGTCACTACATCTTCACCTGACATGACATCCAATGAAGCCAGGAAAAATCTAAGACGAAGTTGATTAATTATATATTCAAAAACTTTGGACCTCAGCAAGCTTCGTCTCGTACGGGTGGCAACGCAACGCTCCCTCTGCGTACGACAGCCTTGGAGAGGACAGGAGGTGCCGGCATATCCCCCCCAACCCCCCCCCCCCCTCGCAGGGATGCTTGGCTTCCAGGAATACACCTAATCATATTTTTCACCTCACTGGGCGACGACAAATTATGGGGGTTGAGGGAAGGGAGCTTGCTAATTTAATGAACTGAAACCCCGATAGACGCGTGCTAGCAAACATCTTCAGGCGGGTCAGATCCCTTGACATCCTACATCCTGGATACTCTCATTACTTACCTTCCTTATCGGGGCTCAGTATACAGTCCACCAGCCATGGCAGCGAGGAGGTCAGTGTTACGTAGCACAAGCTTATGATTCATTACCCTTAACGCAGTGCTGTATTGCTGAATGTCATACGTAAGCACCGATACCATCAGCCTCCCTTTATTTTTCATATGAGAAGCTATTTTTCTATTTTGTATTGTTTAGCATTTGTTTTACCTCCACTTAACAATAGTAGTAACAGTATTTTTAGTTTTCGTTCTTATTGTTATTGTTGTTTTAGCAGTGGTAAAAGCAAATAAAGGAGGAGAGGAAGTTTAATAATAATGACAATGATAATAATAATAAAAAAAAATATATAAGTAGCAGCCGTAGAAGCGATAACTAAGGTGGATGGAGAAGCTGGAACAGAAACAGCAACAGAAACAGAAACGTATGAGCTGTAATTTGGCCGGTCAATCGATCGCTCCACTGGAGAGGCTTCCTGCCTTACAGAAAGAGAACCGTCCACCTAACCGCGGGGCAATAAGGGGGACGGGAAGTGGTGCAGTTCCAAGGCGAAACAATTAACGACTGATATTGTAGGCTGGTGTTGCGCAGTGACTGGCCTGTGCACTGCCCTTCCCCTCTCACACCTTTACTACTCACCGCCCGCCGCCTCGCTGCACGACACGTACCTGAAAGCAGAAGAGAGAACGATACAGTTCATGGTAAGGTACATGGTATATCAAGCAAACTCTAAAGTAAGCAGAAAAAGAAAATATAGAATGCATTAATAATTCATGCAGTTAATAAAGAGAAGCCTAGCTTTAGCTACCATGAACACGATTGCTAAAAGGCGCGTAGACACAACGGTGGGTTAGAGTATGGCAGAGAGAAGCTCGGTGTCTTTTAAGTGCCTTGAGGCGAGTGAGACTTATCAAGCTATAGTTGCGGACAAAATTATCGAGTCACCATACTCGAAACTCATTATAACTCAGCAACCCCTTCCCGCGCGGCGAGTCACACGGGGTGAGAGGACGCCCGAGGGGGGAAAGGTGAGAGGAGTGGGGATGATACGGCCAGGGAGACTCCCCGCGAGACGTGGCCACTGACTCATAAGTGTAGATCGATAGTTTTGTTCCCAAAAATAGAGACAGTGTGTGCTTGTGTTTGTGTTTGTTTGTTTGTTTGGTTGCTTTTGTGTGTGTGTGTGTGTGTGTGTGTGTGTGTGTGTGTGTGTGTGTGTGTGTGTGTGTGTGCGCGCGCGCGTGTGTGCGTGTGTGGGTGCGTGGGTGCGTGGGTGCGTGCGTGCGTGCGTGCGTGCGCGCACGCGCTCAGTGGATAAGTCTCTGGCTTGTCAGGCTCTGGCCTGGCAAGCTGAGGGTTCGAGGCCCGCCAAGGCCGGGATTTTTCCACTGACAAGGATTGGTTACTGTTCTTCCCCCTTGAGCAAAGGGGATGGGGTGGGTGGTGTACCAAGGTCTCACCAGTAACCCGAGATCGATTATAATGACTCATTATATTCGATCTCTGGTTATTAATGAGCCTTGCTCAAATCGGGAGGGTACATGTCTGCAATGAAGAGACCATCTCGTGGACAGGCTATGGTGAATTACACACACACACACAAAACAACAACAACAACAGCACGGACAGACGGACATCACACAGACAGAAACACACACACACACACACACACACACACACACACACACACACACACACACACACACACACACACACACACACACAGAAAGAAAAACACATATATAGATGCAACGTACATAAGGAGCATAGACTTCATAAGCACAGTATTACAATTCTAAACCTTCTAAACCTATATACATACTAAATCTTCTTATAATTATGGACTTTGTTTCATGAAGAAACATCCAACTACTTCTGCTTTTTTTGTGCGATCATAAATTGTGGTCATTTTTTCTCTTTTGTTTAGTTAGCTCTTGGTCCGTCTCCTCTTTTAACAAATAAAGAGAAAAAAACGAAATAGCACCGTAAAACTTCCTCTCTCTCTCTCTCTCTCTCTCTCTCTCTCTCTCTCTCTCTCTCTCTCTCTCTCTCTCTCTCTCTCTCTCTCTCTCTCTCTCTCTCTCAAAAAGTAGAGAAAATAAGACGAAATATCACAGAAAACACAATCTCTCTCTCTCTCTCTCTCTCTCTCTCTCTCTCTCTCTCTCTCTCTCTCTCTCTCTCTCTCTCTCTCTCTCTCTCTCTCTCTCCCTACAACTCGATATCCGCCGATAGGTCGATCAATGGCCTATAGTAGCGTTTGGGGACCACAACAAGAGGCGGAGGAGAGACACAAGACGAGGGCGATGAAGAGACTGAGGCACAAGGGAGGGGATGGGGGTGAAAGAAGAGGGGGAAGAGGGAGCGGAGGACATGGGTGAAGGTTGAGACAGAGGGAGGAAAGAACATTATTGAAGAGATGAAGCTTAGAATGGAGAGAGTGGAGGAGAGAGGAGAGAGGACACGATAAAGTAGCGGAGGGCGTTGGTGGTGAGAGAAGTGGGAGGGGGGAAATAAGAGTTAAGAGCAGAGAACAGGAGTGAAAGGAAAGAGGAAGTGTGGGGGGAGAAGTGGAGGAAGAGAAAGGAAAAAGTGGCGAAGAGTGGAGGAAGGAGCACGAGGGAGAAGGCTTGCAGAGGAGTGGCAGAGAAGCGAAGGGAAATGCCAAGAGGGCAAGCCAAGGTAGACTGGAATTGATAGCTTTAATATTACAGTACTGACTTCTTGTCTTGCCTAGACTTTACAGACTTACGACTTTACGGAAAACCACGGCGAGTATTGAGATTATCTAATTAATTTGCGTCAACACTTAACAGTAAATAAGAAGTATATGCTAAAGTGATGATGTTAAGGTGTTAATTACATAAAAGGTAAGGCTGAAGTTGGGGACATATGCTATTGCTGCGCATGACCTCGGTGCTCCTCTCTTTATCATTGGCCCTTAAGCCTGTGATGGATGAGAGCCCATTACCCGGAACATGGAACCTGTGACGTTCGGGCTACCAAAGTTTACCTTCTCCAGGTGTCCCCATTTTATGACCAGAACTCTAGGTCTGCCCTCAACGAACAGGATATTCTCATGTTTATTTTGCGTCTATATGTCAGTTTGTTTCAAATATTTCGTAACGAACTGATAAACAGAGAGACAGACACAGACACAGATGGACAACCACGTAAACATTATAATCCTCCGCTAGCGGCGAGGCTGGCGATGATAAATTGCCTCGAGTAAGTATGCGAATTCGAAATCAATGAACGTAACAATTACAACTGTTATTAATTTTCTCTCCAATATCTTATGACTTGAATGTCGTGAGACCTTGAACAGATGCACAGGGATTTACACTTTGTCGTGGCTCGTGGTGTTCTCCGCATGCAGTTCCTTTTATCAAAAGGCACAACGAACAGAACTCAATTTTTTTTACATAGCATACACGCATAGCGTTGATAGACATTGTTTTCAGTATCGCCCACCTGTACGCATATTCTCCGAATACACATGAAAACATACCTAAGTGCATAAAAAGATTGAGAATTGTAAAATGACTTAGAGTTTATACGAAATGAAAGTAAACAGTTGTGTTCGTAAAGATTTCCTCGCAACACTCAATATGTTTGTCTATTCTGCACGCGTGGCGGCAGGGGCCACGCAGCCGTGGCGGCATCACTTACCTTGCGCGGGGGGGCCACCACCACTTCGCCGCCGCTGCCTTTGTAGCAGGCAAAGGAAGAGACGGAGGCAGAGGACGAGCAGCCCGCCTCGCCCACACTGCCCGTCGTGCTGTTCCCGTTGGAGGCATATTGTGAGTACTCCGAGTATGAGATGGTGTCAACGAAAGAGTCGAACCTGACTACTTTCCGCCGATGACGGGGCGGACAGAGCGTGCACATCCTCCCTCACCCCTGGAGCATGGTGCGGCCAGCGGCTGTCCCGGGAGGCTCGGCTGGCCGGCTATCTTACACGCCGCCTATCGATCTCCGCCTGCCCGGCCACTCATCAAAATTGGAAACCACAATGACGTTATTATCTTGGGGTCATATTGTAAGACTTATTAAGTTAGTTCACAATACTATACTGTTTCATCGATTTTCCCACTCAAAAAAATTATTACTATAGTAAGGATGTGGTTACAAAGTCCTTTCCCAAGAACATTTAATCCGGCATATTTCACGAGGTATTATCAATTATCCTCTTTGCACCTAATGAGGCTTCAGTCAGCGAGGGCGGCGCCCATTCGGCCGGGCGCCGCGGCGTCGCCAAAGCCACAGGCAAAGGTGGTGAAGACTCGCATCTAAGTTCCCTTTTCAGTGCATCAATTACCGGCAGGTGCTTTTACCACCACCTGATGCACATCTTAGTGACTCCCAAGCCGCGGCCTGCCACGTTGTCAACGCCGTACCGTTCAGAAAGGCGGCGTTTACATACACACGAAAGGGACCACTGAGCACTCAACCGTGGGGGCGGGCAGGAGGCACGCTGGGAACAGAAGAGTCTAGTAAGCGTCGCCGCCCGGCCGGCCACGTGTAGGCAGAAGCAGCAGGATTGGGAGGCGGGGCGACCCTTGTCTATCCTGGGGAAGGGCCTTCCTCGCTACAAAAGCTCTCATTTCCTCCCGCCACCCCACCTCCCTCCAGCCCGTCCAAGCCTGCGGCTGATAGCGGCGTTTCCTTTCCCTGCACCCTTCAACTCATCTCGCCTCCTGTTGCTCCTCCAACACCATTTTTCAATTTCTTTCAGTTCACAAATAATGATACTCATCCTCTTTTTTTTTTCTTCTCTCTTCTCTTCCTACTTAACAACCGTGTTTTTGTTTGCTTCTTCGTCCTGTTTTTCAGCTATAATATGCAAATTTATGGATAATGTTTTACATTTATTACGGCCTTTCAGGTTTCTGATATTTCTTTTCAAATCCTATAAAAAGAAACGTTGTAAATTTGAAAACACTATACACAAACTAAAAAGAAAAGGTCCTGAACACAGCACAACACACCTGGTGGTAATATATCCAGTTCTACAAGTGACAATTATTCAGGGATACGACGGTAAAAAGTCCGGCACATAATGGAGTAAAAAGGTTCCTTGAATATTATAGAGGAATGCCGGGGTACAGGAGAGGCGAGGCGTCAGTCTCTAGGGCACGGAAGCGGTCTTCAAAGGCTGACTGAGGGATTCTTAATTATGAAAGTAAGGGACCTTAAGAAAAGATTACATCCATTCTCTCTCTCTCTCTCTCTCTCTCTCTCTCTCTCTCTCTCTCTCTCTCTCTCTCTCTCTCTCTCTCTCTCTCTCTCTCTCTCTCTCTCTCTCTCTCTGTTTACCTTACAACGCTCCCCTCCCTCGTTTCTTTTACACCCCCAGACATTTTTTTCTTTGTCATTAAGTTTACATCGATTGTCTTCCACTTTTTTACATCCTTTAATAACCGTCTAAGCCCTAAGGTGTAGGTACTCGCGCAGCACCATTCATACAACAACGACAATGTAAAGAAAAAAAAAAAGAAAGAAAGGGGAGAAGAGGGATGCGAGCGAACGTTTCATACATGGAGATCCTTACCATAACGAGAAGACAACACGGAAGAAAGAAGATGAACGCCTCCCCCTCCCCCCTCCCCCCCTGTCACAGCCGCACGTCGATCCCTGTAATGCACGAAGACACAACGGACGACCTGCGACAAAGGCAAATAAGGACAACAACTGCGACTTCATCTCTCTCGAAGTGAAGCCACGTGGGGGTAAGGAGGAGGAGGAGGTGGAGGTGGAGAGGAGGAGGAGGAGGAGGGATAAAAATAGAAGAATGTGTGAGGGGAAGGAAGGGAGGGAGGGAGTTCGGGATTGATGGAGGAAGGGAGGTCAGGGAAGGGGAAGGGGTTGAAAGGTACATAATATAAGGAGACAAGGGAGAGGAAGAATAAAAAAAGAGCTCTGAGCCAAGGAAAAAAAAGCTTGTGCACAAAGGAACTGATGCTGTATTAAAGGTGAAACTTCAAGATAATCCCCGAAAATGATTCACCGAGGAGGAAAACCGAAGCGGCTTTCTCTTGTCTTGCCGGTGGGTGATGACAATGGCGGAGATGATGCTGATGATGCTGGTGATGATGATGCTGGTTGTGGATGTAGGTGTGAATGGGTGTGAAAAAGAGTTAGTTAAGTGGATGGATGAAGGGAAACGAGGATGGTGGTGATGGTGGTGGTTGGTGTAAATGGGTGTAGATTAATGTGTAGTGTTGGATGTGGATGGGTCGTGTGTGTAGTGGTGGGTGTAGATGGGTGATGGTGTGTGTGGACGCGTGTGTAGATATAGGCGGTGTTGGTTATAGGCTAGATGGGGCGGTGGTGTGTGTAGCTAGGTGGTGGTGGTGGTGGTGGTGGTTGTAAAAGGGTGGTGGTGTGTATGGTGGTAGGTGTAGATGGTTGTGGGTGTGGTGTTGGTGGGTGAAAATGGTGGCTAGAGAATGATGTGCAGTAGCGATGAAGATGGAGGGAGAAAAATGAGGTTTGTGTGTTTTATTTTTTATGGGGGGAGGCGCTTAATCGAGAAGTGTTATGAAAAATTGTTGTAGTTGTTGTTGTTGTTGGTGGTAGTGGTGGTGGTGGAGGAGGTAGTGAAGAAGGGGGAAGAGAAGACGGTGGCGGCGATAGGTGTTGGGGATGAGGAAGGCGGTGAAGTAGACAAAAGGAACGGAGATGCTAGTGGTGATGTTGGTGATGATGGTGATGATGATGATGGAGGTGATGCAGAAGTGGGATGAAGTGGATGAAGTTAATGAAGAAGGGTGAGGGGAAGAAGAGAGTGGTCGTGGTCTTGGTGATGGTGATGATGATGATGATGGAGGTGATGCAGAAGTGGGATGAAGTGGATGAAGTTAATGAAGAAGGGTGAGGGGAAGAAGAGAGTGGTCGTGGTCTTGGTGTTGGTGATGATGATGGAGGTGATGCATAAGTGAAAACGCGGATGAGGTTAATGAAGCAGAGTGAAGGGAGGACGAGAACGGTGTTGTTGTTGTTGTTGTTTTTGTTGTTGTTGGTGGTGGTGGTGGATGAAAACAACGCAAATCCTCCACTCAAACACGAGACTGATGGGTAATTAGGCTTCAA
>NC_066511.1:27795171-27880171 GCF_024679095.1 Eriocheir sinensis
TTTGTTCATAAAAGTATTCTTAAAACATTCAGTAATATCCATGAATCATAAATTTTCAGTGAACAAAGCACTAAAAGCTGATCATAACAACATTACGGTCATCATAAGTCTCGGAAAAAAATAATCTACATTTTATTGACAGCACAATAACATTTTCTCTATTTACTTCTTTTGTGACTATATATAGAACAGTACTGGCAAAGAACCATTATCACAAACTTTCAACAATTAAACACGTACATTTGTAAATAATGCTTTTATGACACACTCGTAATTAAAGAAGGAGTATTTCAAGCCACTTCGGGAACTAAATTAACTTTACTTTCCAGAACTCACGCTGCGCTATCTCCTCGGCGCGCCGGGAGCAGCGGCCGCCTTTATTTATATGTATATTCCCGGCGCTGGCCAGAGTCTGCTTCCATTTACTGTGAATTATATTAATAAAACACGAATATTACCTTCCAAAACGGCACAGCCTTGCGTGGCCTTTTGGAAAGAGGTGTGAGGGAGGCAGTGAGGGTGATAGTGGGGGGGAAGGGAGAGTGATGGGAAAGAAGTAACAGGATGGTAGAGGGGACTAAGATAAAGGAAAAAAAATAGTAAAAGTAATAAGTTTAATTGTGGGTGGAGTGCGGGCCAAGACTCTGCATTACTTAAGTGGGATGGCTGATAGTGAGGCAGAAGCGAGATAGTGAAGGGTATGATGAAAGTAACGAGAGGAGTGAAGGGCGATAACGGGGAATAGGGCGATAACAGGGAGTGGGGCGATAACAGGGAGTGGGGCCATAATAGTGAGTGGGGCCATAACATGGAGTGGAGCGGTAAAAGGGAATGGGGCGATAACAGGGAGTGGGGGCGATAACACAGAGTAGGGCGATAACACGAAGTTGGGCGATAACTGGGAGTGCGGCGATAACAGGGAGTAGGGCGATAACAGGTAGTGGGGCGATAACAGGGAGTGAGGCGATAAAAGGGATTGGGGAGATAACAGGTTGTGGGGCGATAACAGGGAGTGGGGCGATAACCAGGAGTGGGGCGATAGAAGGGAGTAGAAACAGGGCAAATAAATGGAGTAAAAATATGGTTTCAAAACCGTATTAGTTAAAAGGAAGAGGTTGGTATAACAGTGATATAATTAATGATAAGAAAATATGAATAATAAAAACAATGTTAAACGTGAGGCTGAAGGGCTATTGTAAGTCAGAACCGAACACAACAAACAATACTTCATCATTTTCTCGTATCGTCGGACAGCCTCTATTGTTTCCACGAGAGCCGTTGGACGCGAGCAGCAAATCGGTATTCCCAGTAACCAAACCGAAGCCAAAATAATCAGCTTAAGAGTCGGCGAGAGGCGGTAGCGCGGACACGATGAGCGGAATTGGCTACCCTTGCCATTTCGTGGTTAAACAGTTAATTAAAGAGTCATTAGCGGTGTTTATGAAGCGTACACATATTACCTTTACCGTGAGCAGGGAGCAAGTCCGTATACATGCCGGGATTACTATTTTATTCGTAAATCTTAAAAGGGGAAAATATAGACGTCTTTTATTTATTTATTTTTTTTTTTTTTTACGCTTCGCCTATAGCGTCGGTAGGCTTGCTTGAGGGGCCTGGATGGTGTTCGACCCCAGCCCGTCATGGCGCAGGCAAGTATTTATAGTGGCGCCATCTTCTCTGGAAAACATCCGCGTTGGAATATTACAATAACATGAGAGAGCACGAGGGAAAACTGAAACGCCTGAAGAACATAAGCGTTGGAATATTACAAAGACAAAGAGAGCACGGGGAAGAAAAAAAGAAACATTTGGGGAAAATATACATCGCAATATTACAATGACTTAAGAGAGAACGAGGGAAAGAAAGAGACGCCTGGAGAATATGTGCGTAGAAATATAACAATCACATAAGAGAGCTCGGTTGTATAAGCATATTTACATCGTATTTCAGGTGCATCTGACAGCTATTATTAACCGGAAACTGTTGACCTTGAGCAAGAGAGAAGAGAGGAGGAATAAACTTGTACCAGCATAACTGTTCTGCTGCATGGAAGTTCATATCGCTCCCAGTTTTTATTCGCATTAATTAATTTCGTTTTTATTTTACTTTTTTGAGCTTGATTCCAGGTAACCAAACAACTACCGGAAACAAAGTGAGATTCTAGTATTGCGAGAATTGATAAAGTCTCTCTCTCTCTCTCTCTCTCTCTCTCTCTCTCTCTCTCTCTCTCTCTCTCTCTCTTATCTCCTCCCCTCACTTCTCACTTGACTGTTGCTATTTATAATCCCTTCCCCTCTATTGGTTGGGCAAGGACGCGGATCCCTTGATTATATTACAGGAGAGTGCATCACACAACCCAAGTACACCCTCTTTCACCCTCACACACACCCAACCCAACCCGACTCACACCCACCAACCCACCTATCCACACCCATACCCACACCCATTACCCCACATCCATATCTGCATCTACACTCACAAACCCACATTCCCCCACATTCACCCACCCTGGTATTGTGTCCACTCATCCGAAACCAGATTACGTGTAAGCAGATGATAAATAGTAAAGAATATATTAAGTCCCCGCTCTTTATAGGCTACAACGTATTTAATAAGGCCTCAGGCTGGAATTACTTCACCACCCAGAACCATAATTAGGTAGTATATTCTAGTACACGTGTTTTTACTGTCTATCCGCGCGCCCTCGCCCTCGCCCTCGCCCTCGCCCTAAGCGGCATTTGATTTCTCTTATAAAATAGCTTCGTCTCTCTCTCTCTCTCTCTCTCTCTCTCTCTCTCTCTCTCTCTCTCTCTCTCTCTCTCTCTCTCTCTCTCTCTCTCTCTCTCGCTTGCTCTCCGGTGCTGACTAATACGTGGAGCTTAATTATTTTTCCACTGACTGAATGAAAACCACTTTTTTAATGCGACGAAATCCTTTACTCGTATGAGACACCTCCCATGTTATAATCTCTCTCTTTCTATTGCCATGCTTCCGAAGCCTTAACACTATACTGTCGGAAGAGATACGCAGTTGTTTGCAAGGATATCATCACCAGCTAACAACTGCCTATCCCATTAAAATAATAATACACAATAACACTGTCACGGCACCAAAGTTTGAGAAGAATACACGCGGTAAATGTATAGTTGGGCGCAGGATAATTATTGCCAGTTTATAATAATTGAAATAGGTGATATATATACATGTACACAACGGCTGCCCTGCCCGAAAAGCTAACAAACTGTGAAATCAACTGCATGGGGCTCTTAAGGATCTCCAATACATCTTTCTTCTAATAAAAGGTTCGACAGTCAAATGAAATTGCAAATAACATGCCAGTAAAACATTGAGCGCAGAATGAGTAGCCTATTAAAACAAAGGACACCTCTCCTCCCGAAACTGACCTCTCTTTTTGGACATCAGTATAATATCGAGAGAGAGAGAGAGAGAGAGAGAGAGAGAGAGAGAGAGAGATATTCCACTGATGGTTCATTTATCACCACTCGCATAAGTTCAATCAACGTCAAGCAGAGTCTCCCTTTACCCCTGGCAGACATATTGACCTAATTTTCCACTATCACTTAACTCGTTCCCTCATTTTGTTTTGGGCGTGTAGGTCTATAAATAGCTCAACAAAGTCACTCTCCTTTTTCCTTTTCCCTCCCAGCCTTCATATTACTTCAGGAACCGTGCCGTGCCATCGTTTCACTTAGCGCAGTGTAATTTTTTTTTTTTAATACCTCATTCATTTTTCTTTTATGCGTGAAAGTTTCCAGCCCTCGCACCCTCGCTCCTCAGCAGGCTTCTTGGAATACCGTTTTAATTACCACGTCAGTCAGTTATTTTTAGCCTTCCCGTTTGGTGCCATTTGTTACTCCGTCTGGCAACATTTTATTTTCTCTTCTTCTCACGAGCAACACGTACAGGGAATTTTTCCTTCTTTACATATTGTGTTTGTTCTATCTCCTTTACACCAAAAATATTATATATTTGTATATTCAGAGACAAACACTCGATGAAAAATGTAGAGAAATGTATTTATAAATCTACGCTATCAACCAGCCCCGTTTCGCCAATAGTGTGTGTGTGTGTGTGTGTGTGTGTGTGTGTGTGTGTGTGTGGTGTGGTGTGGTGTGGTGTGGTTTGGTGTGGTGTGTGTGTGTGTGTGTGTGTGCGCGAGCGCGCGTTCGAATGTAAATACGTGAGTAAGAGTAGATGTTGGTTACTAGCCTTGGTAAGCAAATAGAACCCTAATGGGAGGAACAAATTACATTGTTGATGAGTGTGTAATTCTGATTACATGCAAATATATATAACATCTTACAAAAGTGAAATTAATTTTTTTCATCTTTTTTCTCGATACAAAACAAAACTATAATTTAACACAAATGCTAAAAATCCTCCTTTTATTAGTAATGAACATGTAGTTTAAGAATATAGTGGCTATAGCTTCATATGTATACTACGGTCCCATCTAAGCCCCTCCTCCCAAACAGCAGCCATTCACATGAAGGAACATTATGCCTGACAACCCAGCACGGCGCCTGTGAAGATTTCCACTGTGATTGCTAATAAGTATCAAGGCAAGGCTACAGCAACAAGTGGGTTATAATATTACTATGACCCAATTCAAAAAGGCTTCCTCTCAAATAGCAATCATGCACGGACATATTCTGACTGACGACCCAGCATGGCGCCTGTGTGAGACTAGCACGGGTATTAAGGCCGGAGTGAGGCAGCGACGGGGGGCGAGGAGCCTTTCCAAACATTTTAAGAAGGATCATCTGAGCTCCATGCTCCCCCCTCCCCCCCTACGCACACCCTAAAAAACAGCAAAGGAGCTTTCATGTTCGACTCGCTCCTCGACACGTGTCACTGGGCGTCTTGGCAAGGTCTGCAGCAAAAGCACTGACTGTGTTTGCCTAGAACGCTTGACATGAAGATTATTAAGAATCGATCCGTTGCATATCGTTAAGGGTGAATCAATGATGTGGATAAAAGTCATGACAGTCTCGGCGATTCAACATGGATATCACTGACTGTGCATGCCTATAAGTCACGAAAGCCATGTATTATGAACATCAGCAAGGTTTTATTCATTATAAATAATTCAGGGATGAATAACTCCACATGCGTATATGCCCAACCGGATAATGGTTTCTTTTTCCAAGACTCTTTCTTACTGTATATTCTCACTCCACAAAAGAAGCACACCGCCACACATTCCTGGCAAACTCTGCGATACCACTTCATTACGGTTCACATGTAACTTTTCCACATGTTCTGAAGTTTTGCGTAAATCACAAGCAATCAGGTATAGCGAACTTATGGTTTTCTTAAAAACACACTCATATCTAGACCACTCAGCGAGGGGGAGCTGCCTCCATCCCCCCAGGTCACCGGCACCACTAGGAACAGGTTGTTGCATTCGAGGACGCGCGGCGCCAGACAAGGAGTAAGGGTCCGCACGCACCCTGCTTCCACCAAGGTTGAGGGTGTACTGAGCCACTGGCCGCCTCCTCGACCTAAAACCTCAGTCGCGCTAACTCTCGCCGCCGCTGCGGCTGCTCCCACTGGCATATAGCTTACTCCTGCTACTAATCCTCTCCTTGTTCCTAATCTACCTCATCCATCTCTTCTATCTCTCTTCTGTCCAATCATTCGGTTCCTTTCACACATCACATTATTCTATTCGCTGCAGCACGTCAACGAGGAGGCTAGGAGGGCTTACCTATTGATCCCCATCATCGAAGGTGGTCACAACTAGCGGAGGGTCAGTGTTCTTAAGGGACGGCTCACAGGCTAGTGCTGGGTCGCAGAGCTTCACCCAAAGAGATCAGTCGCAGATACAATAACGTAAGAAAAAATCCATATGGAGAAAACAAAAAGGACTTGAACACTTAAAAATGAGAACACACGGAAAATGATTTAACAGTCGCAACACAGAACCGTAACTCACGATAATAACAAAAGCAAACAAATATCCAACTGTAGTAAAAATGAACACTTAAAAATGACAACACTTAGAAAATAATATAGTCAACACAAAACCGCAACACACACATCGATGCTGAGATAAAATAAATAATAACAAGGATAACATACTGTCACAATACATCCAAAAGCCTGAAAACGGGGAGGAGTCACACACTGTACGCATTGCCATCAAGAGCCTGGAACGACATCGTGAGGGTGATGCATTGACGCAAACTAGGACGCATCAAGAAGTCGAAAGACCTTTGCGGTTGACACGGACGTTGAGAACTCACAAAAAAAAGGTCATCACGATATTTCAGAAGGCCATTAGTAGTGAAAATAATATGATGGCCGCTTCCGTGCCCTCAGCTTGGAACATAATGTAGGAAAAAAAAAATTCCAATAACTTTCAAAAATAAACTTTCCATTCGCAACAAAGGACCGGCGTATAGTTTGTAACGTTAAAGGGAAAAATTTACCGCGCCGTGCCAGTGAGTGATCATGTCTGTGTGTGTGTGTGCGGGCATATTTGTATACATGTGAACGGACGTCGGAATATAGACGAATATTCACAACGTTGCTATTTATATGCTGGATACTTCCAATACCAATTCTGCGCAACACACACACACACACACACACACACACACACACACACACACACACACACACACACACACACACATATGCATACACAAACCTCCCGTGCTGCAGGGCTCACTCTGTCCCCCGGTAGGCTGAGGTTCTCGCCTTGCTCGGGCAGAATTTTTTCCCCCTTGAAATGGAGCGGTTTTTGCCCCCGTGTGATTAAAGTGGAACGGGTGAGTGGTGTGTGAGGTCCTAGGTGCACCCATAGATCGGTTAACGATTCCCAACCCTCAAAGTTAGGTAGCCAAACACATAGAGCTCAGGTACGCTTTCACCGAGAAGCCGCGGTGACCTGGGACTGGACTCGGAACTCACAATCTCTATGTCGCGTGTCAAACACCATAACCACCACCATAAGTCTCTCTCTCTCTCTCTCTCTCTCTCTCTCTCTCTCTCTCTCTCTCTCTCTCTCTCTCTCTCTCTCTCTCTCTCTCTCTCTCTCTCTCTCTCTCTCTCTCTCTCTAAGCCTAAGGCATGTCCTGTATGCGGATTTCACCCAATCAACAGGTCACGACGGCTCCTGCCGAGACGCATCGGTTCCCGCTTTGGACGCAGACGAGGCATAGGCGATGTAGCTGAGAGGCCACATCTGAATACAAGGAAAACCACGGCGATGAATATAATGAATGGAAGCTACCATCAATAACTGTTTTGTGCTCGCAGTAGTTTTGAGTGGCTGCCTGTGCAACGATAAACTATGCAACGCAATCACGTATATGTCACCTTGCATTTATAAATTCCAAGTATTTATAATTGAAGGGGTTATATAAATAAACACTCCAAGCAACTCTTTAGATATTCGGACTATGCATATATTTCAGCGAAACAGAGGAGTGGAACGAGAAGATGTGACGTTGAATATTTACCGCAACATGTTATTTTTTTTCATGTATAAATCTATCGGGTCCACAAATGAGATGCAAAATATATACCGCCAGCACGCAGGTAAGAGCCAGACACACCTGCTAATGAGGCGGCTGGAGTGTTGTATCGATTCTTGTGTTGTGTCTGTGGCGGCGGAGACACATTTAGCAGCAGCGGGTCCACTGAACACGGGGCACGGCGAGACTGGTTTTACAGAATTGTTAGTTTACTTTTACGATAAACATCAGTGCAGGTTAATCAGTAGACACAATTGCCTAGTCACCTGGTGCTGCTGACGACAGAAAAAATAAAAGAGAGATCAATGAAGTAAAAGATTCTCGAGATGATTAGTTTTATTGCTATTTTTTTTCATTTAAGTTCATGATATATACAAATTCAAGTTAATCAAGTTATTCATAGTAAGCGAAACATTCTATTGAGATGCTGCCGCTGAAGACGAAAGAGAAGATAAATTGAATACATCTCAACAGCAAAACAAAATAAAGGAAGTTAGACGAAAATGCTGACCCTGAAACAAGAATGTGAACCCTAATTAACCTGAACAAACAACATGACGGAAGTGAATAGCGAAGGCGAAGCTTACCTCACATACCGACAACGAACTCACGCTGACTAAAAAGGTTACTGGCCGACAAAATGGAAGGAAAAATGAGAACGAGCAGACGGAGAAAGAAAAAGACGATGATAAGGAGGAGAAAGGACAGGATGAACGAAGCGGGGGGTGGAGAAGAAAACGGAAGGCAAGGATGAGGATGAGGAGGAGGATGAGGAGGAAGAGTAAGAGAAGAAATAAGACGAGGAGGAAATGAACGAAGTTAATTATAAGGGTCAAAAGAAAAGTAACTAAAATATATATTCCAACTAGGATTTCCTTAGTAAATTATATAATATTTCAAAGAAGAGAGAGAGAGAGAGAGAGAGAGAGAGAGAGAGAGAGAGAGAGAGAGAGAGAGAGAGAGAGAGAGAGAGAGAGAGAGAGAGAGAGAGAGAGAGAGAGAGAGAGAGAGAGAGAGAGAGAGAGAGAGAGAGAGAGAGAGAGAGAGAATTAAACTGATGGACTAAAGGTCTCTCATTAATTTTACTCAAGGTTATTTACCTCTAAAATTGGCCGCCTTAATGACTCCCGACCGTGGAGTGTTGGATCAAATACGCATCTCAGAGAACTTGTGGAAAGCGATTCACTAGACTGCTTTAAAAATGTCGAGGCACAATTATTACGGTCAACTTTTAATACGGCGGAGGAGTACTTGACGCTACTTTCATCATCCAAGTTTCACCCAATTATCAAAGTTGGGCTCTAATACTGAATGACTCTAAAGTTGAGCTCAAGTATTAAGTAGTAGTCAAAGTTGGAGTCTAGCATTAAATAATTTTCAGCGTTGAGCTCTAGTGTTAAGTAATTGATAAAGTTGAGCTCTAGTATTAAATAACTCTGATAAAGGTACGCTCTAGCATTGAAAATAAAAAAAAATCAAAGTTGAGCTCTACCATTAGATACTGTTTAACGCTGAGTTCTACTATTAGATGTTTTTCAAAGGTGGGCACAGGTATTAAATGATTTCATAAAGTTTAGCCTCCGTTCCTTTGTGTGTGTTCTGTGCTGCTTATCTTAAGGTGGAGACTGCGTATACTTGATTCAATATAAATGCGTATAATCTTTGAATGAATGAATTAATGATCGATATATACGTGCATGATGTGACTTTCAAATAGCTCTTCTCTCGCCAACATTTTTCTTTTTTCCTTCCCTCAAGATTGTTTTGTCTTTCTCTCATCGCTCTCTCTTTCTTTCCGTCCGTCTTTTCTCTCTCTCTCTCTCTCTCTCTCTCTCTCTCTCTCTCTCTCTCTCTCTCTCTCTCTCTCTCTCTCTCTCTCTCTCTCTCTCTCTCTCTCTCACTTTAATCAGCGAAGGGATAAAGAATCTTGAACAATCGCAATCACTTATCGTTGTGGAGATTCTTTCGTGGCACAAAGCAGTTTTCTTTTTAGCCTTTCGTCTCCAATTATCTTCCTATTTTTCTCCTCTGTCCTTCTCTTTTCTTGTGTCAGTCAACCGTATGTGATTCAATGCCCCCTCAATATGGATAGTATTTTTTTTCTTTTTAGCTGTTACGGTATCATCTCCCATTTTCTACTTATATGATTTAATTTTATGTGCATCAGTCATCTCCATGGCAAATGACTGAGCGGGGTTTCGTTTAGACATATATGCTTCGCGTCAAACATACGTATATTCAGTTTGATCAAATTTTGCACCACCTTTTTCTAAAGCTTTATCCACACAATATATCGCGCCAGTCATCTTCGCTGTGGCAACGCAGCGATTCGATGACTTTTCGGTAGAAGCACCGCAGTGAATAGCTTTCAGATTCAATTCAGTGCGAGTTCTTTTCACCTTTTTCAATCAGTAGCACCTCGCTTCTCCTTTTCTTGTCAATCTTCACTTTTTTCAGGAGTGAATAACAGCATTTTCTTTCTTTATTTTTTATTTTTTTACGTTTCGTTCTATGGCGCCGGTAGCCTTTCTTGGTGGGACCTGATGGTGGATCCCAGGCCGTTATGGTGAAGGCAAGTGTTTATAGTGGCGCCATCTTGCATGATTCATGCTGTTTCCCGGAGCTCATTTTTGTCTCTCTTTAGAGAGAGAATTTAGAGTTCGGGTTGATAGGTGGTGTTCAGACAGCATGTGGGTAGTCTTAGGCCACTCGGTGGTGATGAAAAATCCCAGCTGTGGTGGCGGGCAGGACTCGAACCCGCGTCCAGGAGGACGCGGCGCCAGCACGCTAACCACTCAGCCACCGCCTCCCCCTTCCCCTCCTCCCTCGTATTTATTATCCTTTTCCGTCCCATTTTCCCGTGCCAATCATATCATTACAACCAACCTGATGACGTTTTGACAGAAACAATCAGAATAAATATTTAAAATTCTGTTAACTAATAGTTATTTTCTTTTAGGCCAAAACACCGAAAATTTCCCTATTACTTTTACCTTTCCTTGTTTTGAGTCACCTTCGCTGTGGCACCGGATCCACTTGGAAACGTTTGGGTACAAGAGTTACACAAAATATTTTTGAACTTCAGTATGTTAGTTTCCTTTATTTTTAATTATGCATTAGCATCGCTTTAGTCGTTATAGTAATAGGAAAATACCTTTCATAATATCGCTCATCGGGCCTGTAAGCACATCTCTGGATGTATGATAAAACAAAAGCCTAACAATATTGGCGGTAAAATTGACAGTGTATCATTATGCGAGCATTGTAGTTTTTAATTTCGTGATCTTTAAGGTCTCAGTTATTAATTTTGAAGACACGGGTGTAATATAATTTAGACTTCTAATTGAAAATTATTGCTAAATCCTCAGTCTAGTTCATCTTTTTAACGACTACTGAGCTTTTAGATTCGGAAATAACTGCATTACGGGAGAAGCAAAGTCTTTGGCAATAACATCATACCAATGCAATTACAGAGCTTCTATTTATGGTATGAACTGTGTTACGGAATAGCTCCACAAAACCACCACAACAATACGACATATACAGAAAGAGAAGCGTTGACGGCTAGATGAAATAAAATACGAGTTCAACAACACAACGGGCCGAGGGAATACACGGCAAAATAAAATATGATATGTGAAAACCGCAGCGTGGACAGACCCGCGAAATAATAAAATATGAATCCCGCGACCCGACAGTCTGAGCGAAAACAGCGGAAAACGCATGTCGATAGCGCCGTGAAAGTGGCATGTTAGTTCGCTGTTCGTTCACTTTGCATACGGGCCATCCATAACGCGTAAGGAGGGCATGTTTTCGTTTATCTTTCATATTGCAGCGCGTTTTGAGTAGGGAAAGGAGAGAGAGTGAGAGAGAGGCTTTTCTTGGCGGATGAAGTACATCCCTTTGGTGTCCTGAGCCTCGAGTCAAGAGGACGCCGACACCTCGCTTTTGACGATCCTCTTTCTGGAAGTCGTAACGGAGGCTGTATACCCGTAAATACGACTCTCTAGCGCCTCTTAACATTTCTGAAAAGGAGAGAGAGAGAGAGAGTGAGAGATAAAGTGAGAGATGGAGAGATGGAGAGAGAGAGAGAGAGAGAGAGAGAGAGAGAGAGAGAGAGAGAGAGAGAGAGAGAGAGAGAGAGAGAGAGAGAGAGAGAGAGAGAGAGAGAGAGTTTTTACTGAGATGGACGGGGCTATTTCTGGAAGCGGATAACCAAATGTCGATAGGAAGAGTAAAAGAGAGTGACACCCACATTTTTACGAACTCGCAGGGAAGAGGAAGACACGGGAAGCTCGAGATGCGAACACGATATTTCGCTAAATTTATACGTCGCTCAAGGAAGGAAGACACAAGACAAATATTTTTAAAGGAGGACTTAATAGAAGACCTCGCAGGAAAGAGAGGATATGTTTCTTTTTAATCTAGCCAATAACTTAATCTTTAATTTTCTCCATGTTGACAATAAAATAATAAAGTATGAAGTCTTTGGTAAATTGACTGAACTGAGAAAATAGCCAAGTATATATGTGTGGCAGCTCCAGAGAGACAGTTATTTGCCATACTTTCTCTGCCTCTTTTAAATCTTTCTAGCCTCTACTTGACGCATCTAGTCATCCCACTGCGTATCCGTGACGGATTAGAGGAAGGTAAACAAAATTCAAGTACGTGCTTCGTAAAACATTGCATAGCTCAGTGCAGCCTCATATTTGGAGTGTATACCTTACTCTCCTATTCACAGAGGTATTCTAGCACACTGCCTCCCTCAGCTAGGAGGGTAATCATGAAGTGTTGAGCGCTACACTCCCGAGGCTGGCCATCATTAACAACACAATGTGGATGCACAGGAAAAGTGTTCTACATCTGCTAACCGTGACTTTTAGGCAGACTCGACTTTCACCTTTAATCTCTCCCTCTCTCTCTCTCTCTCTCTTTCTCCAGAGAGAGAGAGAGAGAGAGAGAGAGAGAGAGAGAGAGAGAGAGAGAGAGAGAGAGAGAGAGAGAGAGAGAGAGAGAGAAGAAATAGCTTTAAAGCTGAAAGCCGACCTTGAATAACAGTTGGACCCAAATTTATCCTGCGAGTGAAAATATTTCGCCACACAGCGACCGAAATAAACTCTTAGCGAAACACAGCTCGTTAAGTGAAATTTATGATGAAAACCGGAACACAAAACAGGCTCCCGACAATGTTATATCGCTTATCCTCCGAATTTATTGCCTTATTAATGGAACTCTAATGGTTTTCCTGTACGCTACTTTAAAGGTTGAATTCAAAATATTTGATTTGGCTTTTGTTCTATGATTCTTAGTTTGTGTCGCTACCGGTTTAGAGAAGTGTACCCTTGACGGCAGCTTTGTCTAGGTTGGTGCTCATTTTCTCTCCGACCACAGAAAATGGTTTCAGATTGGCGAATAACGGTGACTTTAGTATTACACACACACACACACACACACACACACACACACACACACACACACACACACACACACATTACATGAATAATTCCTGACCACTACTCTTTACTCACCGTTAGGGCCAGGCTACATGGTGCCCGCGACGCCTCCAGCTGGTGTGCTGGCCGTGCAGGAATACGGTGCAGACAACTCTGAATCTGGTCACAACATCGTGAAGATAATAACAAACAAAGCAAAGGGAGACACAAGCACGGAGGAGGCCTTGCAGCGAAGGACGCGTCCTTACCTTGGCAACGTCGTGGTTGTGGGCAGAGCGCGGGACGCCGTCCAGGACAGAGATGTCCTTCATCTGGGAGGCGCTGACGGGAGGCACGCCATCGCTGTAGCGGGACTTCTGCGGGAGGGACGGAAAGGGACGATGGTGAAATAATTAATTGGTAAAAGAAATGACGCTTAAGAAAATTATGCAATGAAAATATTCTCTGATATTGGACAAACTTGAATAGATATTGAACAAATAGTTTTCGTTGCACGGAATAACACCTGAAACACGAGAATCAGTGAAGAAGAAAATAAATAAAAATTTTGGCTCACGCGGCACAGGACAACAGTGTTGAAGCAAGTGGCCACAAAGCATTGTCGTGAGTCGGTGTGTGTGATGAAGAGTTAACCCCAGCATGACGGACACCTGCGAACAGAGCGAGGGGGCGGGGCACGCAGGTTACTCCCAGGGCGGGGTACACACACGCTGAATATAGCGCGCCCTCCGCCCAACCACTCTCCGCCCTTCACCCGTCACTTCCGTGCTCTTAATAAGTCTCAGCACACACACAAAAAAAGGAGGTGCATTCCCTCTGAGCGGAAAGACGGTAAAAAAACCTGACCGACGATCCCGATATAGCGGCCCTCGTATGAAGAAAGGGGACAAAAATAAACACCACTTATTACTAAATTTCTAACATCTAACATTTTTTTTCGTTGTGATGCGTTGTGTAAGAACATAGCTTTTGCGCCGAGAAAGACTCTTCAGCACTACCGTGATTGATGAGAAACACTAAACCACACAGCAAAAGTTTAAATTTTTCTAGTTTAGTTCAGTTTATTCCTTCTATAATAAAATAAAGTATGGTATGGTTTAGGATGGTGTGTGTGTGTGTGTGTGTGTGTTTGTGTGTGTGTGTGTGTGTGTGTGTGTGTGTGTGTGTGAGGGGGTGGGGGGAGCCATGGTAGTGAAGTCCCCACCGCCTTCAGATTTACGAGGCAGGAATATCGAGGTCGCAGGCAATGGACAGTTTGATCGGACACTAACTCACCTGTGCACTAGCCGTCGCTTCCCTTCCTTTCTTTTCCTTCCCTTTCCTTTTCTATCCTTGCATTCCCTTTCCTTTTCCTTTCCTTCCCTTTACCTTCCTTGCTTTCCTTTCTTTCCGTTCCTTTCCCCTTCCTTCACTTTCCTCTCGTTCCTTTCCCTTCTACTCCTTATCCCTTCCTTATCTTTCCTTTCCTCTCCTATCT
Source organism: Eriocheir sinensis (assembly GCF_024679095.1). Lineage (NCBI taxonomy): Eukaryota > Metazoa > Arthropoda > Malacostraca > Decapoda > Varunidae > Eriocheir > Eriocheir sinensis. The sequence goes on from NC_066511.1 coordinate 27,809,607, forward strand.
CACCCTTTCATTTCATTCTCTTATCTTTTTTATTCCCTTCCCTTCCCTTTCCTCCTACTCATTTCCCTTCCCTTCCTATCTTTTTATTTTATCTTACTCTCATTTCTTTCTCCTCTCTTCTTTCCCTCCCTTCCTTTCCCATCTCCTCCCTTCCTTTTCCCTAATTTACCATCTCCTCCCTTCTTTTTTCTTCTTTTCTTCCTTTCTTTTTCCATTCCCTTCCTTTTTCCTTTCACTCCATTCCCACACATTTCCTTTCCTTCCCTTCCCCTTCCCGTCATTCCAATCAATAAATTAAGCTTCGGTATATCAGAAAAAAGACCACATAGCAAAGTACAACGCTAATCTCATGACTAGCCAATGAAAAGTTAAAGCAAATAACTCAAATACAAGCTCAGGAGACTCTCAGATGACTCTTAGATGCGCGACGAACGTTACAACCCAAGTGACAAATGTTATCAAGGTTATCACTCCGGAGCGGGATTGGTGGGCAGGTGAAGGTGCCGAAGACATGGTGAAAGGATGAGCGATGGCGCGAAGGGGGAGGCGATAAGGGAAGATGATTTATTGGACGCTGAGGTAAAGACGATGATCTAGGGTAGACATTATGAACGGGAGAGGATAGAAGTGTGGGCTACAGAGATGGATGAAGTAGTGGGCGGGTGAGGTGTAGCACGGAAAGGGAGACGATACAGAAAAGCTGATGGTATTGGGGAAGATCATTTTTAAGAGAGCGAGGAGGGAAAGGCGGATTGATACCGACAAAATACTAGGTAGATTAAATAGTACAAGGATAAAGAATGACATGAAGGAGGACAGAAAAAGTAAAGCTAAAGCAGTGAAGGAGAGACGATGAAGTTAAGCTGGTAATATTGAGGGAGATCCTTTGAAGACAGCGAGGGCGGAGAGGCAGATTGATACTGGCAACATACTGGGTAGATCAAATAGTGCAAGGCTGATAATAAAATAACATGGAAGAATGAAAACAGGTAAAGATAAGATAGCGGGCTAGATTTTATCAGTGCTGAAGGATGGAAGACTAGTGTTGATAATAGCAAAAGGGACAGACACAATAATACCTTAGCGACAGAGATGACTTATAGTTCAATGATAAAAAATGACACAATGAGAAGATGAAGATAAAGACCATGTAAGGATATGTTAGTGGGGGGAAAATTTGTCAGTACGAAAGGGTGGAAAAGTAAGATTGATAAAAGACACGAAAATGGATGAAATGATGCCTGATGCGTGGGAAACAAAAATTAATGTTCTAGTTTCGTGATAAGGAATGGCATACATAACGGGAAGATGCTAAGCCTAGAGGATGATATTGGAGTAGACACTATAAGGGATGATGGAAGTGAAGGGCTGATACCGGCGACGGATGAGTAATGGCACGGAAAGGGAGACGGTAAGATAAAAAGCGTGAAATGAGGGGGACGAAAATGGAGGACTGACATTAGTAAAGGAGGAGGGTGGCAAGAAACGGGTGTTGGGTACAGGACAAAGGGCGGCTAATGGAGGCAATGGGTGGAATGCAAATAAAAAAAATAAAATAAAATGGTGACTCTGATAAGGCAAGGATGTTGACGTACCTGAAGCCTCTCACCTGACAGACTAAACAAGATAAAGATCAAAGATGAAGGGAGCTGAGGAAAAGAGTAGGAGTTGGAGGGGGGGGGGATGGAGGAGGAGATGGAGGGGGGGGGGAAGGAGGAAAAGGAGGAGGAGGAGAAAAGACAGGTGGCGGGAGGGCGGGGAGAAAATAGATAAGCTGACGTGACGTGACGTGACGTGGCGGTACTCCAGATTGACATGTCTTTTTTTATATATATTTTGTGAATGTGACGAAGTGCCTTCCATCTTATACTGCTTCACGAACTAATATTTGTCTTCAGTATAACATTAGTAATAAAAATATCAACCTTGAATATTTTGCAGGTAAATTATACAACAAACTTTTAATTGATACGTATGCAATTAGTGAACATCTGCAGTATTACATCATCACCCTAACGGATAGCAACCTCCATTCTCACGCCATGCACTAATAGTTCCGCCCTGAGACACCTGCCACCTGCCGCCTGTCCGGGGGTTCGCTGATGGTTTTACTCCTCACAGGCGTATTTATCGACTTCTGGTTTAGATAACTCGTTTAGATAGAAAGATTTGGTTAAGAAATTTGGTTTAGAGAGATCTGGTTTAGAGATTAGAATTAGAGATTTGGATTGGAGATTTCGTTTGGAGATTTGGTTTTGTAATTTGGTTTTGAGACTTGGATATGAGAGAGAGAGAGAGAGAGAGAGAGAGAGAGAGAGAGAGAGAGAGAGAGAGAGAGAGAGAGAGAGAGAGAGAGAGAGAGAGAGAGAGAGAGAGAGAGAGAGAGAGAGAGAGAGAGAGAGAGAGAGAGAGAGATAGAGAGAGGAGAGAGAGAGAGAGAGAGAGAGAGAGAGAGAGAGAGAGAGAGAGAGAGAGAGAGAGAGAGAGAGAGAGAGAGAGAGAGAGAGAGAGAGAGAGAGAGAGAGAGAGAGAGAGAGAGAGAGAGAGATTTGGCTTTGAGATTTGGTTTAGAGGTTTGGTTCCCTCAGCGTGATTTGGTTATCATAGAATGGAACAATTATCGCAGAAGTGACAACGCTATTCCCCAGGTCAGTGACTCCCTCGCAGGCCGTGCCCCGCGACGCTGCGCTGCTCCCGCGCACACCTGCCACAAAACAGATTATTAATATTCTTCCCGAGCTGCTGCCTGCCAGGTGCCGCTCCTCAGCCTGTGTGGTGGGTGGGGTGCGGGTGCGGGTGCGGGTGGCAGGCGTGATTGCGGGTGTTTGTGTATTGACGGTGAAAGGCATGGCACTGCAGAAGACGCACTTTTTATCTTTAATGCATCCTCCCGAGCCGTCTGGCAACCTAGCATGCACACCGACACACACACACACACACACACACACACACACACACACACACACACACACACACACACACACACACGATATAAATAATCACTCAGTCTTCAGAAAGTCGCCCTAAATATGAACACTACTTGCCCTTCAGTCAGGATAAGGTCGCCACATAACCTTCGCATGCATTGGTTCCCTTCCTCGGTGCAGTAGTCTCACGAGGTTTACTTTTAAAACTCCCATGCAGACTGTGCCAAAGGAGCATTAAATCTCTGCCACAAGCTGTAACAACTCTCCTTATCTGCATATAAACCTGAACACTCTACTTACGTGTTTGCTGGGCAGACAACCACACAAGTCACATGGATGAAACCTTCCAGCCGCCACTCCCCGCCCAGCCTCCTCCTGTTCGTCATCCTCCGTCCCACCGCCCTCCCGCTCCTCAGCCAGGGCGTGGGAGGCTGTTGGGGCGGCGAAGGGCAGGATGGGTCTCTTCCTTCGGCGCCTTTCCCGCGAGGGGGAGGTGTACAAGTAGTTGCTGAAGCGGCGGCGGGAGTGGCGGACGATGCTCACCCAGTCGATCATGGTGGCGGTGCGGCGGAGGCGGCGACAGAAGCAGAAGCGGTAAAGGCTGGAAGGTCGGGGGCGTTCTAGCGGGGATAAGGTTGATGTGGAAAGTAGCGAGGGTGGAAAACTGGTCTTTCAGATTACACGTAGATATAATGGGTAGCGGCAGAAGCGTCCGGCGTGTTGTTGCGAGGAGGAGGTTGATGGAGAAAATATAGGAATCGGGCGATCTCAGTACAGCATGTGTATTTTCAAAAGTGTTGTGAGTGGTTTCTACGCGTAACTTTGTCTGTTATAGTGGTGGAGTTCGAGTTCCTGAAAGCTGTGATGATTTTCCTCACTGCATCCGCTTTCTTTACAATAGGCAGTAGTGTCTTTCTTAGGTTTCTACCATATAGACCTTTCACAAATCACGTTCTTTTTCTTTCTCCTTTTTATTGCCAGCTGTAGTGTTGCAGGGAGAGGGAATGTACGAGTGTTAATCTTGATTAACTCGTTTGAGTGTCTAAGCCTTTATGCCCGTGTGTTTCTACAAAGAAAAGTTACAGAAATTAAGTTAATTTTTCCTTAAATTCTCAAGAGCACCTTCACGTACTTAACGAAACTCGATATTTAACTCTTTTGCAGTAATGTGCAACTTAGGCTACAGAATAAGCCAATCCTTTTCACAAATCACGTTCTGAGTCCGTTCACGTAGTCCTCAGCACTTGTCTGCATCCCCTCACCGACTCTTGCCACACCGCCGCCTGTGTCACAACCCACCGCCCCGACGCACGCACCGGCGGGGTATATTTTATTGGTCTTTTAAGAGGTCGTTGGGAATTTTCACACAAAACTCATGCGTTAAACATTCATCTTCTTGAAGATCAACATATATTTACAGCAGCGAGTATGTATGTTCTGCTTTATATTTCTTATCAAAATATTTCTTTTCGCATAGAGTAAACGCTGCTGCAGGTTCTGTGCATTAGTGATCAATAAATGTTTTCAGCAGATAATTCACGTTTCTCCATTATCAGTGATTCTGAAAACAAACTTAAAACACGACGTCCTCTTCACTCAGGCAGCGCGCTTACACGTTCCTGTCGCCTGCAAGAGTCTGTTTGTTTACTAGATGTGTATAGTAACTTACTTCCCTCTGACAGCTTGCCTTTCACACACACACGATAAAGCGTCATCGGGTATATTTACTGGTTACGAAGTTCGTCGTGGTGGTTACTAAACAGATACCATGATCGGGCCTCATGGCTATGTCTTGCTCACCTAGATAGAGCTGTTTTTTGTTTTTGTTTTTTTTTACAACTATGGAGACAGTTCAAGGGCGTAAAGAAAAATATATAAAAAAAAGTCCGCTACTCACTGCTCCTGAATAGAGGTCAAAGGAGTGTCCAAAAAGAGAGGTCAATTTCGGGGTGAATGCATCGCCAATCGCATTATCACAGCCTCGGGTAGGTGAGCGCTAAGGGAAAAACTCAACGTAGATAAACAGAATCCACACAAAACAGGTGGAGCGCCTGCCAAGAGTTGCTATTTGGGGAGAACTGAGGCACTTGGGAAACGGAGGACGCTGTGTATTTACCTTGTTGAGACTACCAATGTTTTGTTGATAATTAAACAGTCTACACCCAACGTGTGTGTGTGTGTGTGTGTGTGTGTGTGTGTGTGTGAGTTGTTGAGAGAGAGAAAATCTTTTGAAGTAGTGTTGAGACCTGTTTTTTTGTTTCTTTTCCTTTGTGTGGCTTCCTTTGCCCTTCTCCTTTCTTTGTGTGTCACGCTTCTCACGGTAAAACAAAGCTGAGGGAGGGATTAAGTTTAGTCATCCCATAAACAACAACAACACAACAACAACAACAACAAAAAAACAAGACTATAGACAAACAAATTCTTCGATCAACAAATCAATGACAATCAAGAGTTCGACTAAATGAAAATAATAACATTTACTACTTCTCCCATAAAATGATTGTAAATGAAGTTTAAAATATCTCACCTAACAAATACATCGAGTAGCTAACCAAAGCGAGTCAAACGTTAATATTCTATCTACAATACACGCCTCTCTACATACATCACAATTATCTCTCCATTGTCTGTCACGTCCCTAACTATATCCTAATTCCCTCTCTTCTGCTTTCACGACGATCTTGGCAATACTTCAGTTAGTTAATTTACAGGAAGAAAATTTTCATTCCCTATTCGTTACACAACACTCTTTCGGACCCTCCTGTATGTATCTCCCTAACAAGCTCATCTTCAATCTTTGCCACGCTTCCAAACGTCTCATTTCATCTCTCGTTCTTCTCTATTTTCACAACGAAACTTAGCAATACTTCAACTGACCAAAGAGGAGCAAACATGTATTCACTATTCGTTAAACACATCTCTCTAACCCACTGTAGCTTCTTCACATTTTACTTATTTTTCTTACCCCGGTTCGCCTCCAAACGTCAAGTCTCATCTACTTCCTCGTCTCCTTTATTTCTCCTCCCCTCTCGTTCCCTCTCGTTCTACTTCCCGGCGAACTTTATTTCTTCGATCACACGACCACTAAGAGGCAAGCGTTCCTTCCCTATCCGCTTTTATACCCTACTCGTCTTTTTTACTACCTCATTTCTACTACGTCAACCTCGCCCAGCCGTCGTTCAGCCTCTATTCACTATAACCTTCCACTTTTTTGCAACCTAGCTGTACTTTATACCCGCCTCCTCGTCTATATTACCTCATTTCTACTACGTCAACCACGCCCAGCTCTCGTTCAACCCTCATTCAGTATAATTATAACCTGTTTTATTTTTTAATCCTCAATTTTTTTTCTAATTTCCATCCAGTCCACGACTGTTTTTCTTCTTCCCGTTTTCTTATACCTCCTTCCTTTTATACTCTACTCGTCTTAATTATTAACTCGCTTCTACTATGTCAAACTCGCACAGCTATCGTTCATCCTCTCTCCACTATGGTATAATTTACTCGACTTTTTTTAACCTCACTTTTCTCTACTTTCCATCCAGCCCTCGAGTGTCTCCCTTTCTTTTCGTTCTCCTCTACCTCCTTCCCTCTCGCGGGCCCATTCCTCTTCCTTTCCTTATTGATCCTCCCACGCGGCGTCGTAACCCTCACTCCAATCTCCCTCGGCCCCCTCACCCGCCGCCCGCCCCCCCGCCCGGAGGTTCTACTCCCCAAAAGGCGCCTGCTTCTCGGCCCTTTCCCAGAGTGACTTTGAATGTCGGCTTTGGGGGTTTTGCTGGACGCTTCTCTTCGGCTGCGCGCCACCGCCGGATTTGTTTGGCTGTCGTCTCCGTAGCAACGTTGATGTATAAATAACCATGAATAGAAGCGACGTAAAATAAATCCTTTTTAATGAGGTATCTGAAGGATATTAGGTTATTTTTTTTTTCTGGTGAATAATGGGAATTGTTTAACAGGCAGGAGGCAAAAATTGGAGCAGAGAATCTTATGATACGGAAAGTATTTGCGTTGAAACGGGAACAAAAACTTTCCTAACAAACTGAGGAATAGAAATAAACCTCTTGTGCACAGGAAACACTGCTATGGAAACACACCAGTGAAACGAAAAACAGTATTACATCGGGACAATAAGAATACCCCCCCCCCCCACACACACACAAGGAACAAACAAATGCCGTTACAGGTCTAGACGCAGAACAAACGACAGCGTGCGAGGTCGGAACACCGCCAGCTGGAGAGTTATCTTGTCTGTCCCTCACACGAGCAGCTCACGCGCCAGCCAGCAAAACTTAAAGCTCTTACACCATGACGAACAACAACCTCGTCAGTAACAAAGCGTCCCTTCTCCCTGCACCTTCTCTTCCACTTCAATCCATCCACGTGATAACGATGAGAGGGGCGTAAACAACTCGTGCTCTTGTATAACCAAAGGAACAGTCTCCTATATTCTACTTTCTATTACCCGACCCATACGCCTTCCTCCTCCTCTTCCTTCTCCTATTAAATCCACCTCAGATCCTTCCACTTGACGGGACCAAAGATATGCATGACAGGGAAGGAGTGGAGAATGGAAATAGTCCAGTCCTTTTGGCTATTCATGACCCCCCCCTTCCCCCGCCCTTTATCCCCACGCCCCTTTGTTTTCTTTCAATCCATCCCACGCTTCCTAACTTGATGACGCAAGGGAGGAAAATAGTAAGAAAGGACTGCAAAGTAATCACAGTCCCCCTCATTTTTTCTTCCTTCCTCTCTTCCACCCACCAACACGTCCCTGTATTTTATTTAGGCAAAGCGAAATACATCCACAGACCCCTTTCTATGCTTCTACTTCCGCATTATCACCCCCCTTTCCCCTCCTCTTCAACCCATCCCCAGCCCTCTACTTGATGGTTACGAGAGGGAGAAGGAGGAGGAGGGGAAGGAAGGAAGAGGAATGGGAAGTATACAGGGAGCAAAGTGCGTCCATAAAGAAAGACTACGGGAGAGCATGTCATATTTATAAGGCTGCTACTCGAGGGGACCGAGAATTTCCGCGAGCGACAATGAATGTGACTGTACAGCATCTCCTCCTCCTCCTCCTCCTCCTCCTCTTCGTCTTCCTCCTCCTCCTCCTCTTCCTCCTTCTTCTCCTCTGGGCGTGGCTGTTAAAGTACGCAGCGGAGAGACTGGCGCCAAACCCACCCGTCTGGCGAGGTTCAAAGAGCGAGGGAGACCAGGAAGACACAAAAATCCTGGAGAGTCGAGGCGTTGAGATGCACGTATGGCCGTCATTATCATACAGTCTGAGCTTAGATGATACGAAGAGCTACAAAAAAACGTTCAAAGCGACAGACATGAATAAATTTTGAAGAGTAGCAAAAGGCGTAACGAACGATGAGAGCAGTGGACTTAGGGAACTCATATGGATGTATTGTACGCTCTTAATCTGAGTACGTGCATGAATTTCTGAGCTAAAAGGAGTTTCTGTGCGGCAAAAGGGTCAAGAGAAGGAGAAACAATTATAGACCGCTGAGAAGAGAGCTACAAAGAGGGACGTAATTAAAAACAAACGCGGAATCACTAACTAACCTTTGTATGTGTCTGAGGTATATACGTTTCACCTGGTCTGACAAGGAAACAAACAACTTCAGAGGGGGATACAGCAAAATATGCAAATCCCACTCGCATAAGGCTCTCAAAGTTTGCCTAAATATTCACGATGTATTCAAGTCTCACGCCCAACCCTTCCACGACACAGGAACAAGTTAAATATTTGAAACTGTATAACCCACCTAGACTGAAGTAAGTAAATATGTTTCTCGCTTAAAACAGTACAATGCAGTGATGTAAAAAATTAATCGTCTTTGTTCTCTGATAAGTGTGAAAAGGTGATGGAGACGCTACACTAAATTACACGGAAGAAGAAGGAAAACAAAATATGGGAACGGAAATATCGCTGCTGGCATAACACACACACACACACACACACACACACACACACACACACACACACACACAGAGGAACGCAGATACACTAATGAACACACACAAAAAAAAAAAATACCCCGCAATATAAAACGAAAATCCACAGGGAGAACTACAACCATTCCTATGAAAAGCAAAACGAAATATATGAACAAAATACACAGCAAAAACAAATATTACTACTCCCTTCCATATTCCTCCCATCCACACCTCCTCCTCCTCCTCCTCCCTCCCAAACCTCCACACCAATACCAGAATTCTCTCCCCTGCCGGCGTAACAAAAGGCCTCCAATGTGTGTATGTCGGTCAGTTATCAAGCCTGGCATTCGCTCCCGGGGGATTGGATTTATGTAAATGACCCCCAAGATAAAACGCCCTTCGTCCCCCCCTCCTCCTCCAAGCCTCCATCTCTTCCTCCTCAAGGCGTTCCCCTCTCCCTGCAGACTTCCCCCCTCCTTCTCCTCCTCCTCCAGGCGTTCCCCTCTCCCTGCAGATTTCCCTCCTCCTCCTCCTCCTTCTTATCCTCTTCCAGGCATCCCCCTAATCCTCCAAGCTTCTGGTAATGGTTAAGAAATGTTTACTTTGCACGTTTTCCAGTCCTCCACGACCTGTTCTCTCTTTTCTTTCTCCTCCTCCTCCTCCTCCTCCTTCTCTTCTTCTTCTTCTTCTTCCTCCTCCTCCTCCTCCTCCTCCTCCTCCTCCTCCTCCTCCTCCTCCTCCTCCTCCTCCTCCTCCTCTTATTATTATTATTATTACTATTATTCTTCGTCTTCGTCTTCGTCGCCTTCTTCTTCTTTTTCTTCTTCTTTTCCTCCTCCTCCTTCTCCTCTTCCAGCTCTTCTTCCTCTTCCTCACCTTCCTCTTCCTCTTTCTCTTTCTCCTCCTTCTCTTCTTCCCTCCTTACCAGTCGCTGATCTTTTCACGTGCACAGACTGGCAGGTTGGTGATGTGGAGTGTTATCTCTGCTGTGGATGCTTCTCTTCGTTGTGTTGCAGATTTGTAATGTTTATTCTCTCTCTTTTTTTTTTAATCTGTTGCCAACACAGTCACAAAATTTAATCCCAAAGCCTGAACCTCCTGCCTTCGTTTATTTACTAAGACTAATCCTTTGTGAGTCTATTCCACACGTCCTTAAGCGTAAAACACGATTCCAGTAACATACGCGTGAAAAGCCGTTTGTCCCATGTTTAAGCGTTTAGCGATGAAGCAATATTATATTCTGAGAACACATCATCATTTCAAAGTAAACGTAAGCGTCAGAGTTGGCAGGACTCACAACCTAATAAAACTAGAAAAGAAACCGAGGCTCGTTTTTATTAATGCGAAATATTCTTCGAGTGATGGCGCTATATTGCCCCTTTACGATATCTTGATGATAGTAACTTTTGAAAGACCCTAAACAATAATTTACTTTGAGTGAGATAGCTGATAAGCATTTCTGAGACGCAGTATCATAGACAACCTGATTTTGCGATGAGAGGCTTGTGTTTTGTCTCATCTTTACCGCAACACGCGTAAAGTGACTGACTTTTTCAACCAATCTTCGGTAAATGCGCGTAAAGTTATACCAGTCGTTGGGGAAAAGGATTGCATTCCTAATGATACATATCGCTTTATTTTTTTAAGTTTCATGTTCGTTCCACCGCCATTAATTTCACTCCCATGCACTTCCCAACAAGCGTCCTCGTTAGCCCTTAATGGCAGCGGCACGCGCCCTATCATTATCATCACCACGCCCACTTTTCCCGCGCTTATTGACAGCTGTTCCTTCCTGCCTTCGCTATCATTACCGTCACTGTACACGCATTCACTATCACTACCATCATCGTATTCGCCATCATCATCTTCATCACTGTACTCGCATTCACCATCATTATCATCTCTTTTCTCGCATTCACTATAATTATCACTACTGTACTCGCATTATTATTATTATTATTATTATTATTATTATTATTATTATTATTATTACGAGAGACGAATCAGGTAGAGAGTGAGGACTGTGGACATTATAAGCCGCCTGTTCAGGAGCCCCCAAACACCTGAGACGCCGACAAAGAGAAAATGAAAGTGAAAGCAATGAGCGACAAGTAGAGAGGTGTCGAGATAATAGAGAAGGGTATTGAAGTCATAACTGGTCATCACTGAACTCGCATTTTTCCCTGTGCTTACTGACAGCTGCTGCTCCCTGCATTCCGCATCACGAGAAGGAATCCAGACCAATTAGGGCACGATGGGGTACGCGCGGGCCAGGTTTGTGAAGCTTAACAGAGCGAGCTACCGTTACGGCCTCCAGCCCAACCTTAATGTCCTCTTTGCCTTGACAAACTGAAACGGTTTATTGACCCATTTCCGGCGCTGTGCCCTTGACTCCTGCTTCCGGCCTCAGAGGTCGAAGCTACACGTCTTCTGTCCTTTCCTTCTCCCTTCCGCTTCGTCTTCCTGTCTAGATTTCCTCAGTTCCTTGTGTATAACAGTCATGGCAGACCGCCCTCCCGCACAGCCTTCCTGCCTGACCCACATAGACTTGCCCGGCACAAAGAAACAGAAAATGTGGACATATAGGATAAGAGACATGATCACTAGAAAGCTGGGAGAAGGAATGATGCGAAGAATATAAAAGAAAAAAAACGAATGAAAGAAAAGAAAGATAGGCAGGACGAGAGGAAGGATAAAAGAACTCTCATGAGCCAAAGGAAACACTTTTTAGTAACATAACAAACACAATGAAAGTATATATATAAACAGGATAAAGCCATGGACTCGACTGGTGAGAAAAAGTTACTGATGAAAAAAAAGTAGAGAAGAAATAATCCACACATAGGAAAACGAAACGAATGATTAGGAAAAAATAAAAAAAACCTGGTAAAACTGTAACTTGAAAACATATAACAAAAGGATAATTATAAGGCAAACACCAAGAGAGACACTGCCGTCGTATGCAAACTAAAGCACTTGAAAGACTACACAAGCGGGAATGCCAACCATCTCCACGCCAGCTCGCGCCGCCCACCCACCAGTCGCCTTGGAGCAATTAAGGCCAACATTGTCTCTTCAGCCCACCCGCCCCCGCCCCCTCACCCGCCCCCATCCTGAGTAGGGCCTTGTAGGAGCAAACAAGTCTGTACACGACCCGGTCCTAAGCTAACGTCACCCAAGAGGAGAATAAGGGAGAGAAAAATTTAATGAGTTTGGCAAGAAAAAGGGAAGGCATATGGAAAGGAGGAGGAGGAGGAGGTGGAAATGGGGAGATGAGGGGGGTAGTGCAGAATAAAATAAAAGAAGAAAGAAGGATAAGGAAAAGAGAGAAAAAGATTGAAAAAGAAAGAGGAAGCTTGATGTAGAGAGGAGGAGGTGGAAATGGGGGGAAATGAGGGAGTAGAACAAGAGAATGATATAATAGAGAGAAGAAGAAGAAGGAATAGAAAAAATGAGTTTGGGAAGGCAAGGGGAAGCATGTACTTGGGAGAATGAGGAAATGGTGAGACGAACGGGTAGAGAAGGAGAATCATATAATAGAAGAAAGAAGGATAAGGAGACAAAATGAAAAGAGTTTGGAAAAGAAAGATATGGGTTTGGATTGAAATTTAGGATAGAGATAGTAGGAGGGAACAGAGTAGAGATAACACACGATTATTATTATTATTATTATTATTATTATTATTATTATTATCAGTATTTTTCACATAAAACTTCATTGAATCAAAGTTTACGAGAAAGCAGCCACAGTTTATCGTTGGAAACACAAACACACACACACACACACACACACACACACACACACACACACACACACACGTAGACTATTTTTTGTTTTGTTTTGAGGGGCGGCCAATTAAGCGCCGCAAACACCTGCACTTTACGAGATGTTTACAGGCCGGCCACGTTTACGAGCCCTTACGCTTACCTTTTTAAGAGCCGAACTTAACCACCTGTCGCCGAAAAAAGAAAGAAAAAAAAAAAAACCCCACCAGACACTCCTTTCCCTCTCTCCCGTGTACACAATTCATTTCCTTCTTATAGTTCTACACATTCTATATATCTCCCTTTTTCTCACTACGTTAACCCTCTTCTCCCCTCTCACCCATACACCCGAGTCACGCCCTTCTTCCTTTTTTATCTCTCCTTTTCTATCACTGTTTCTCTCTTCATTTCTAACCTCCTCCCAGATAAATCCTCGTCCTTTCCCTCCTTTTCCCTTCTCCATCTCATACTTTCTTCGACCACAAGGTTTTCTCAGCGTTCTCCCTCTACCACTCTTCTCTTTCCCGCCCACTTTCTCTTCCCCTCCTTTTCCTTAACACCATAGGAAGTCATGTCAGCTTAACCTATGTCGTATAAACAATGAAAAGCCGAGACTATGGCATTGGAACTTATCGAAGCATGTGTGGTAAGGAGCATGTACGATTGCTTTTACAGCATTCGAGGGCCTTATGCTTGTTGTTCCCATGCGTGTAGTGATGTGTAAATAGCTTGTTGAGGGGCTTATTGCCAGAAGTCTGTAGGGGAAAATTTGTATAGTAAATATCGAGTTTTTAGGAGTAACACGGGTATTTTTGTTGATTTTGGCAAGGGGACGAGAGAGAGAGAGAGAGAGAGAGGTAAAAAAGAATGAGGGAGAACGTAGATGAGGGGGACGCGGAGAGAGAGAGAGAGAGAGAGAGAGAGAGAGAGAGAGAGAGAGAGAGAGAGAGAGAGAGAGAGAGAGAGAGAGAGGGGGGGATGGAGGGTGGTAAGGATGGGGTCGTTTGAAGAGGGTGTTGTTAGGAGGGGGCGTCAATACCTCATCTCTCTCACCCTTTCCTTCTCTCTCTCTCTCTCTCTCTCTCTCTCTCTCTCTCTCTCTCTCTCTCTCTCTCTCTCTCTCTCTCTCTCTCTCTCTCTCTCTCTCTCTCTCTCTCTCTCTCTCTCTCTCTCTCTCTCTCTCTCTCTCTCTCCCCCCTCCGTAGTCCCTTGTTTTTGTTTTTCTCCCTCTATATTCCCTCTTCTTTCCGTTTTCCCTTCTGATTCCCTTTCTTTGTTTTTCCTCATCACTATTTCCTATCCTCTATCTTTATGTTCTTTCCTTACCCCATTCATTTTCTCTCGCCGTATTTTCTTCCACATTCTTTTTTTCCTTCTTCACTCCCTCCTGTGCTAGGCCATTCTTTCTTTCCTCACTCTTTTCTTCCATTCTCTCCCGCTGGTTTCATTTCCATATTCTTCTTTTCCTTTTTAATTTCTCTTCTTACCCCGTTTGTCCTAGGTCTGTTATCCTCCCGCTCGCTTTTTTCTCGGTCTTTCCCAAACTCAAATTCTTCTCTAACTTTTTTCATCGGAGAGAGAGAGAGAGAGAGAGAGAGAGAGAGAGAGAGAGAGAGAGAGAGAGAGAGAGAGAGAGAGAGAGAGAGATGGTCTCTCTCTCTCTCTCTCTTCTCTCTCCCAGAACAACCAAAACCCAACCCAACCCAATCTTACAGTACAAATCGTAACCCAACGCAACCCAAACCAACCTAGCACAGCCACCCCAACCAAACCTAGCGTGCAGCGAGCCAAGCCTTACCTAACCCAACCCAGTCTTACTAATCCTGACATAACCAACTCTTCTACCAAACCAAATCAATGCTAACGTAATCTGCCTCACCGAAACTGACCTCCTCTTTTGACCACACCAGCTAATCTCTTTATAGGACTTGAGGTTTTTATATTTCTATTTTTTTTTTAGCGTTTAGCCGTGTACTGTTATAAAATCTAGTTAAGCTTTGCCGTATATCTCCAATAATCACATCCCTAAATTGACCCCCCTCTTTTGGGTACTCAAGATAATCTGTTTTTTCTTTCGCCTTTAGTAGCTTCGTATCCCGCAAAAAAACTAGTCAAGCTTTTTCTCATCACTTCCATAACCACGTAATTTTCCGTATTGCTTCGTCCAACAACCACCAACACACAGGAATGAAGAAAGGGAGCTGAATATGCACTTGCGTAAGCCTCCTCCACCCTCTCTCTTAAAGAAAAATCAATTGAGAGTTATTTTTGGACCACTTTACTACCAAGTGAGAAGATTCAGGAGGAGGAGGTGGAAGGGGATCAGGGATGACGAGGGGCAAGAGATGAAGGACGGGAAGGAAAGAGAGTGCCGGAAGAAAGAGGGGAAGTTATAGGAGGAGGAGGAAGAGGAGAAGAAAAGATGATAGAGGAAGAATAGTCGGGAAGAGAAGAGGAGGAGGAAAGAACGAAGAGAAAATAAAGGGGGAGAAGGCGGAGGAGGAGTAAAAAGAAAGATATGATAGAAGGAGGATTATCAGGAAGAAAAGAGAAGGAGGAAAGAACTAACGAGGAGGAGGCGGAGGAGAGGGGAGGGGGAGGAAAGAACGAAGGGAAAGTAAAGGAGGAAGTTAAGGAAAAGGAGGAAGAGGAGGAGGTGGAACAAGAGGTGATTGTGGAAGGATGTTCGGAGATAACAGTGGAGGAGGGAAGAACGAAAGGAAGGAAAAGGAAGAAGAGGAGGAGGAGGAGATAGGAGAGAGTCCAAATATAGAAGCAAAAAGGCAACGAGAAGGGAGGGTGAATGGCCTAACCAGGAGAAAGAAAACTACAAAAAGGCGGAGAAACTTACTTATACATCCAACCAAACTTTTTGTCTCCCTTTGTCACAGTTTTCACGCTCCGTTCACTCTCTCTCTCTCTCTCTCTCTCTCTCTCTCTCTCTCTCTCTCTCTCTCTCTCTCTCTCTCTCTCTCTCTGAGAAAAGAGAGAGAGAGAGAGAGAGAGAGAGAGAGAGAGAGAGAGAGAGAGAGAGAGAGAGAGAGAGAGAGAGAGAGAGAGAGAGAGAGAGAGAGAGAGAGAGAGAGAGAGAGAGAGAAACTACACTTCCGTTCCTGAAACACGGCACACATTCATAAAATAATAAACACTTGTACCTAAATCTCTTTCACACACACACACACACACACACACACACACACACACACACACACACACACACACACACACAGACACGCACCCATTAATACCTCATCCTGGTAATGGAAAGGGACACTGGCTATTTTGGGACGAGAAAGTAAACAGCGTACGTCACACCATGGCTCCTAAATCAACCCAGACACCACAACCAGCACCACACCATAATCACCTTCTAGAATGACAGACACACAAAAGGAAGAGGAGGGAATGAAGGAAGGAGAGACTGAATTGAGTGAGTTGATAAGGAAGTAATATATATATGTAGTTATGGGATTTAGTTAATTAGCTGATTACGTTGGGGAGTTAGGTAATGAGGTAGGGGAGCATGTTGAGTGTGTGTGTGTGTGTGTGTGTGTGTGTGTGTGTGTGAAGAGATGGACGAGAGGAAGCGAGGTAGACACGTGACAAGCATTGACAATAAACAAATAATCAAAGAAATAAATAAATAGAAAATGAATATCTAAAATTTAACAAGGAAAAAAAATGACGGCAGAAAAATAACGATTAAAAATAGACACGGACATAATTCCCACGGCGACTCACACACACACACACACACACACACACACACACACACACACACACACACACACACACTAAAAATGATGATGTTACTTTTTAATTTCGTGCAGATGTTAAAAAAGTCGAATGTCAGAAAAGTTGAAGTGTGAGCCATTCTGCCAAATTGATTTATACTAAAAGAAAGTGAAAAAAAACAAACAAAAAAACAGAGGGAAGAGAAAAGTGAGAAAATGTGGTTAAATAAATGTTAGGAGGAAAAAACACAGTAAATAAATGGAGAGAGAGAGAGAGAGAGAGAGAGAGAGAGAGAGAGAGAGAGAGAGAGAGAGAGAGAGAGAGAGAGAGAGAGAGAGAGAGAGAGAGAGAGAGAGAGAGAGAGAGAGAGAGAGAGAGAGAGAGAGAGAGAGAGATCCCCCACCACACAAACACACACATAACCCCCCCGTCCTTCCTCCTACACACACACACACACACACACACACACACACACACACACACGCGGGCCGCCGAGGGTGAAGAAAAAAATATAAGGACGTTAGAAAATAGAAAATCATGTTGAATCTGATGAAAGGTAATTTTGAGGGACAGGTGATTGTCAGGGCGAGGGAACAACTGATGAGCTGGGTCGAGGATTGGGTGGGAAGAAGGGAAAATCTGGAATTCCAAGACGACAGTAAAGACGAAAGGGAAGGGGGGAGAGAGAGAGAGAGAGAGAGAGAGAGAGAGAGAGAGAGAGAGAGAGAGAGAGAGAGAGAGAGAGAGAGAGAGTCATAAAAAGCAAGAGAGGTGAGAGAAAAACAAACAAACAAGACAGAAAAGAGCAAAACAACCAAAGAATGAAAGTAAAAAGTAGAAACACAAACTTTGGCTCCTTTATCGATACAGTCTGATACACTAAATAGCAATGATTTAAATGTGTCGATAAATTGTAGGGAAAAAAAATCGATGCGCGCTGCCAACATGCCATAGTGACACTCGGATGCTATATTAGAACGCGAATGAATGCCCTCACCATCTCCTCCTCTTCCTCCTCCTCCTCCTTCAGTCTACCTGCCCAACGCACCTCATCGCAGGCGCCCAGGTAACCATGCAGACAAGAAGCTTACCTGTAAAGTCTCTGATTAGGATTTTAACTGTTTTCTTCTTTCCTGCAGACCTTATTTTTTTCTAGTCTTACAACTACAACTTCTCTGACCAGGATTTAATTTGGTTTCTTCTTCCCTACAACCCCCGCTTTATACTAGTAATATTTATCTGGTCATTATTTCATTTGCTCTTCCTCTTAGTTCCTCTTCTCTTTCTGTTCTGAGCGCGAAATTGACAGATGTACTCGCCCTTTATCGTTTGTATAAGCCAACGAGATTAATTGGCAATCTATAAGTGGCGCTGAAACATTAGCTACATGATAAATAGTTATTGTTACTTTGTTTTCTTTTGGTTTAAAAAATAAGGGGTAGGGCAGAAGAGTTAAGGAATACGTTGAACATGGACACAAACACTCTCTCTCTCTCTCTCTCTCTCTCTCTCTCTCTCGCCTCCGATGATCTGATGTGCGATGGATTGCTAAATTGCACTCAGCCATATTTATTGCGCTCTTTTTTAACCTTCGAATCGACGCAATTAACGGAGATTTATTAAACGTCGTGTTTGCTGACTCGTAACTCTTGTACCGAAAGACTAATTAAGTCAATACACACTCATTCGGGTACAGACGGACAGACAAACAGAGAGACAGATAAACAGACAGGCAGCCACCACTCGTCTTAGGACCTCCACGGCGGCCTCATCCTCTCCTTGTAAGTGGGGACCCCGCCAAAAAATAAACAATGTGATCAAAGACTGTTTCCATCCATCCATTCACCAATTTAGGGGTTTAATCACACTTCTATACTTTGAACTTCTTTATATATACAACGTTTCAAGATTTTCCGAAGTGCGTTAGAGATTGAGAGAGGCAGTGGCTGAGTGGTTAGCGTGCCGGCCCTGCATTCGACGCGTTGTCCATGATGTGGGTTCGAATCCGCCGCTAACCACCTGGGATTTTTCAGACACCGCCGAGTGGCCTAAGACTACCCACATGCTGTCCCAAAGATCACCTATCAACCCGGACTCTAGAAGAAGCTGTACAGTGCTAGTGAAATCAAGAATGAGGTCCGAGGGGGCAGCATGAGCCAGTACTAATGGCGCCACTATAAACAATTGCCTGCGCCATGACGGGCTTGGGTCGACCATCAGGCCTTATGGACTAGCCTACCGGCGCTAAGACCACATAAAAAAGTGATAAAAAGTGGGACGCGGAAGAGAGGATGCAGGGAAGGCGGATTAGCAGGTCGTCTATTTCCCGTTTTCTGTTATTAGTCTGGCGAGAGGGAAACTATCATAAAGACGACGCAGTAAAAGAAATTGGTTAAATGACTGTTATGGGACGGATGATGCACGTTCGTTGGGTATATTCAGGGCGAAGAAAAGTAATAAGTACATAAATACATCTTGCAGAGCTATGAGCGGTGCATCAATAGACAACTA
Organism: Eriocheir sinensis; assembly: GCF_024679095.1. Taxonomy (NCBI): domain Eukaryota; kingdom Metazoa; phylum Arthropoda; class Malacostraca; order Decapoda; family Varunidae; genus Eriocheir; species Eriocheir sinensis. The sequence continues at coordinate 27,828,491 of NC_066511.1, forward strand.
CCGAAAGCCTTTCTCGTTCCCGCAGATTCCATTCCGGGACGACAAAACGTGGAAATTGAAAAGGGCTTTATCCATTGAAAAGGAACGATATCAATACAAAGCAAATATACAGCTTCCTATATGCAGTTTCAAGCTTTCTCAATAATATCATATGAGAAAATGAAGTAAGAAGAAAATGGTGTGTGTGTGTGTAAGGGGGGGCTAGGAGAGAGAGAGAGAGAGAGAGAAGGGTGGATTTCAGGGCCATAATTTTTAGGAGACATCATAATTCAACATCTACTGTCATTATAAAGCTCTCTGCGCCTCCCTCTCGCCATTTCTTGCTTTTTCACGGCTGCAAGATTTATCAAGGAGGAAAGGATGGTGTAATCTCTCTCTCTCTCTCTCTCTCTCTCTCTCTCTCTCTCTCTCTCTCTCTCTCTCTCTCTCTCTCTCTCTCTCTCTCTCTCTCTCTCTCCAACTTTTTTCTTCTTCCTCCTTTTCCTCCTCCATCTCTTGCTCCTGCTCCTGCTCCTTCTCCTCCTCCTCCTACTTTTTCCTCTTCCTCTAACTCCTTCTTCTTCCCCTCCTCCTCCCTTTGCTCTTCCTCTTCCTCTTCCCCCTCTCTTCCTCTGATCACTTTCCTCGAAACAAATGATTTGATAACTGATAATCAGCACGGATTTCGTAGTAACCCATCTTGCCTCACCAACTTATTAACTTTCTTCAATGACGTATACTCAAGCTGGGATGCCCGAGTCCCATATGACATAATTTACCGAGACTTTCAGAAAGCGTTTGATAAAGTTCCCCACGTTAGGCTTATTTCAAAACTGCGTTCCCACAGTATCAGTGACCATCTGTGCGCGTGGATTCATGACTGGCTCACAGATAGACAACAGCGTGTAGTTCTCAATGGTGAAGCATCCGATTGGCAACCCGTCACCAGTGGCGCGCCCCAAGGATCGGTCCTGGGGCCAACACTATTCATACTTTACGTGAACGATTTAGAGACTGATATCTTATCAAAAGTAGCCAAATTCGCTGAAGACACCAAATTAGGAGGTAGGGTAACGAACAGTAAAAATTGCGAGACGAGCAACCAAACAAATTCCAGCGTTCCGTAACTTGCCGAATGACGAGCGTTTAAAGCATTTAGATATGTTTTCCTTAAAAAAAGCGAAGGGTAAGAGGGGATTAATCGAAGTGTTTAAAATCCTTACTACTGTAAGGAGCCTTCATCTATTCTATCCTGTCCTACCACACGTAGATAACTAGTAGTAGCGGTAGTAGACAGACACCCTCGCCATAGACAGCCAGGTCTTCTGGTGTCTGTTCTTCATATGTATTCCTATGTATTCCTCCTCCTCCTCCTCCTCCTCCTCCTCCTCTTCTTACCCCTCCTCCTCCTCTCGCGGGGGTCCTCATTACTATGCAATAGGTTGCAAGTCTTCTCAAGATATCTCACAACTTGTGTGGGAGGGATTCACCAGAGGGATGACTGAGCTGATTTTCTCTCTCTCTCTCTCTCTCTCTCTCTCTCTCTCTCTCTCTCTCTCTCTCTCTCTCTCTCTCTCTCTCTCTCTCTCTCTCTCTGTGTGTGTGTGTGTGTGTGTGTGTGTGTGTGTGTGTGTGTGTTTGAGAGAGAGAGAGAGAGAGAGAGAGAGAGAGAGAGAGAGAGAGAGAGAGAGAGAGAGATAACTTTACCAACTCTATAGTTCTGTGTCCCCTTTTAACGTTCTTCCGTAGTGGGTTTGAATTCATAGCATATTAGCATTTCTATATGTGGTTCAGCGCGGCCTCGTCAGTGTTACCATAAAAAGGTGACACGTCTCTTTCAAACTGTATATTCTTGAGCCCTGAACAACAACAACAACAACAAACAACAGCAACAAAGCAACAATAACAACATTAAACTGGACTGCTGAAAGTAAAAAAGGAAATGAGAGCCAAAACGAGGAAATGGAAGCAATAAGTTGTGAGAAAAAAAAGGTAAATTTATGCTTATATTTGCCATTGGTTGAATTATGTAGGGAAATATCCTATCCATTTTATCCTGATTCTTTCATTTTATTTCTTTTGTGTTATTTTTCCAAAGCCTTTCCAAATTGCTTTTCTATTGTATTGGCTGTAAGAGTTTTATCTTTTTCCTCTATGTTTTGCTGATTTGTATTTACGCATATAGTTTTTCTTCCTTTTTTTCTCAAGTCCTTTACATTTTATTTAACTATTGTCTTATGAAACGCTGTATCAAGGTTTTTCATAACCATATTGGACTAACTTTTATTTTATTTCATTTCCGGGGGCCTCTGTGAATATTAGTTTGTGTGTGTGTGTGTGTGTGTGTGTGTGTGTGTGTGTGTGTGTGTGTGTGTGTCAGGTGGGTGGGGGTTGTCTTCTCGTGTGTGTAGACTTTAACATCAGTTCGCAAATTGGTAACGCGCCCAGACTTCTCCCATCAGATGCCGGAACTAGATGACCAGCTTAGGAGATGCCCTTGTGTGTCCTTGTCATGCTCTCAGCCCCACCTTTCCTGATAACGGCTTGTGTCGCATCTAGTTGTAACTCTATGGCTACCTCCCCTTGACGGTGTTCCTATGATTTCCCTCCTTGACCTGTGAGTCCCTAAGACCTTCCATTCTTCCTTAGTTGACCTTAATTGACTTACAACTGCCGTTCTTTTTTATTGCATTGCACATATACTTCTTACCGATTTTATATTTTTTTCTCACCCTTTGTAGTGATTTTTTACGTGTATATTGTCTAAATTATACTTTTTCTCGGTATATATTCATTTGCATTTTTCTTGTTTTATTTATTTTGCTGTATTTAACAACACGGACAAGGGATAGAGTAACAAAGTGATTTTCTTGACCGTGTTTTCTGGCGTTCCATCCCTGACTGGCCGTGCTATGTAGAGTTTCTGGGAGCTCTTAGGGTCGAGGGAATCCATCGATCGGAGCCTGTCAGACTTAATGGAATGCGATGCTGCGGATGACACACTAACCCAGCCCCACTGAAAAGAAAATTCCGCCTGCCCAAACCTCTTTCGAGACGCATCACGTGATCTGGGTCGGAAAAATCGTTGGTAATTTTTTATCTTGACCGCTAATATTAAACTGATGGCTGTTCAAATCCATCTCAAGGCGCAGTACATGATCATCCGTTATTAATAGCAGAAATCGTAGGTGAGTGATATTGTGGGTGGTATTAAGGTTGGTATTGTCAGACGCTTCCAACCCTCACACCAACTATTTCCAAAGGCCAAAGAGGAGGTTAGTCGAGTTCTAATGAGGGTTCTTTTAGGTTCACGGTACAGAAGAAGGCTCAGACTACCACCAGGGTCATAAAAGTACCCCTGAAAATGCCCTAAACACCCACGAAAGACTAGTAAATTACGTGTTCTTGGGCGTAGAAATGTTTAAAAATATGGCCCTCAGTATCATCGACGCCGTAACAGACCTGGGGTACATTATAATTATGATGTTGGTATTAAGAAATCGTAGGTGAGTGATATTGTGGGTGGTATTAAGTATCTTCGACGTCGTAACAGACCTGGGGTACATTATAATTATGATGTTGGTATTAACCTTTCGAATGTCCAAACTTTTCGTATACCCAAAGCACACGTTCTTCGTTATCTGTCCCGTAACTCATAGTTGGGATACATTTCCTTTCTTCATTTCAAATTGGAAGGGAATTTGTTTTCAGAAAGCGCCAATATTTTACTCCTGAGTGTCCATCCCTCCTGCCTGCACACATGCTTTTACTCCTGAGTGTCCAAATTTCTGCCATTATATAACCTCCCAAAATAGATGATGCATAAACTGATCACACATGCGTTGATATATATTATGAAATGGTTTGCGTGAGTGATGATTCTTTCTCATTATTTTATTAACGTCACGTATAGGATTCTACGGCAACGCAGTGACAAAATACAGCAGTTTAAAAAAAAAAAATGTTTACAGATCATTCGTAATCTAAATTGACTTTGTTTACGGTTTGTATCAATTACCACGATCTGTCATTCATCCGTCTACTTCTTTATGTGCTAGAGTCATCAATCCATTTACATATATACCAACTCACGTATTAGGCTATCATCCAGTTCATTCATTTACCCACCTATATATACAAACTTATCTATCAAATTATTCATCCATTTACCTACCTACCTACCTTCTTACTTGTCAACATCTGAATCCACCCACATACCTCACGACCTTTAAGTCTATCTTTAAGTCTATCTGTCTAAGAATGGGAAAAAAATGACCATCTTGTTCGAGACAGAAGACTCAATGGATGCCCAGGGGAAGGGTAGGTGACTAAGGCTTCCTGGGTGGTGGTGTCGCTCAACTTTAAGACCCTCGGAAAACAATACAAGTGAAGAGTCTTCGGTCGGAACAATGAGATGGGACGGAACGGCGGGGAGAAGGTGGATCAGGAGGAGCCGATAGAAGAAAGGGTACGGGCGCTATGAGGAGAGGGATGAAGAATGAGAGAGAGAGAGAGAGAGAGAGAGAGAGAGAGAGAGAGAGAGAGAGAGAGAGAGAGAGAGAGAGAGAGAGAGAGAGAGATGGATGCTGAGGGGAGAGTGGAGGAGATAAATAAAGGGAAGAGAAGGAAACATATGTGAAGGATAGAAAGGGGAACAGAGAAAATTTACGAGAATGGATTGTGAAAGAGACAAGAAGTGTAGGAAATATTGGAAGGACACAGTCTGGGTATAAACAAATGGAGGAGCAAGTCGACGATGGAGGAAAAGGAAGTGAATTAGATCAAGGAGGGTCTTAGAAATTTGTGCAGAAGTGGGTTACAGATGCACTGAACTATATTACCTCTCTGTCTCTCTGTCTGTCTGTCAATTTGTCTGTCTATCCTCTCCTTTCTTTCTTTTTAGCTTCCCTCTCACACACAAAACAAACAAAGGGAACATGTTGATGGTTGATTAGAGGAAAAGTTCAGAAAAAAAGAGAAATAGAGAAATAAGAGAAAAGAAAAAAAAGATACACGGCCCAGCGGTAAAATAATGATGATGATGACGAAAAGGATGACCAGCGGGCAGATTTTATGGACCGCGAAGGAAAGGGTAAATAATGGATGTCCAAAAGTGAAGGAGAAAAGTGAAGATTTATAACTTTCATAATTTCTTTTGTAAAAATTCCTCCTACGCATATACTAAGTTTCACTCATCCACTGATACCATATTTACCTTTACTACATTATTATTATTATTATTATTATTATTATTATTATTATTATTATTATTATTAGCAATAGCAGCATGCCATACCCAATAGAATCCGTTATCACTTATCATCAACCTCACCAAAACTGAACATCAAAAGCACTATCACCGCCACCACCACCACCACGACCATCACCACCACCACCACGACCGCCACCACAATCAACAGCTAACCACAACTTAAAATCCTCCGCCCCGACCTTCCTTCCTCTCTCCCTACCTCCTCACTCCGATCCTGCTGCTTTTCGCCGGCCGGAAAGGGCGCAGAAGGAGCAAACTTTTAATGAGTTAAGGATCAGGACTTGTTTTGCGAGGACAACGTAAGATCGGCCAATATCTTCAGGAGCTCACGTCCCTTCCTGCCGCTCCTGGAGGTCCTTTGTGAGTCATGTTTGCGGGGGACTGAAGTAGTGTCCTGAATATGATGTTAAGGTGATGCGATCGTGGGTCAAGAGATCTGTCGCAAGAATATAAGATCAGGAAATGCTTAAGGATGGCTAGTTGTTTTGTTTTACTGTCGCCAATGGAAAGGTCGTTAATGATTTTGAATAGAAGACTGAACTAAAGCAGCGAGTAGCGGGCTTTTTTTTTATTGTTGTTTCTCCTTTTTTTGTGCCCTTGTGCTGTCTCCTTTGCTGTAAAAAAAAAGTCATAAATGTGAAGAAAAAAAACGTGGGTAGGGTAATGGAGAAAGTTAAAGGCATGTTACAAGTTAAAGATGTGGAGTGAAAAAAAAAGTTGATAATGTCTGTAATTCCACATCACTACATCGTCGCCACTTCACGATATGATTTGTTACACACACTGTTAAGAAATCACGGAGGAGGGAGAACGGAAAAGAGTGATATAGACTGTCCATGAATATATCTTGTAGAATGAGAGAGAGAGAGAGAGAGAGAGAGAGAGAGAGAGAGAGAGAGAGAGAGAGAGAGAGAGAGAGAGAGAGAGAGAGAGAGAGAGAGAGAATAAATCTTGTCCTTTCTCTCTGCCTCCATTTTCCCTTCGAACCTCCTCCACTCTCCCTCCCTTCTTAAAATTCCGCCCATCCCTCTCCCTCACCCCCTCTCCTTCCACCAATTCCTCTTCCCTCTCCACTCCTCCTATCCCTCCCTCCCTCACTCCATCCCCTCTCTTCCTCTTTCCCCTGCCACTATTTTTGTCGGCATAATCTATTTCTCCTTCTCTCCGCTGACTTAATAAGATTTACGTTTCTTCTCGACATGTATCTTGCAATATTTCTCGTATTCCCTTTCAGCTTGGTTTCCCTTCTTATTCTTCTCTCCCTTCTATTCCTCCTCCTCCTCCTTCCTCTTCCTTCCCACGCAATCGTCTGTTCCCTGAGTTTGCCAAGACCATTTCTTATTCCTATTTCGGTATTCGTCTTAGTCCTAACATCACAATACGTTCTCTCTCTCTCTCTCTCTCTCTCTCTCTCTCTCTCTCTCTCTCTCTCTCTCTCTCTCTCTCTCTCTCTCTCTCTCTCTCAATTCCCTTCCAATTACTCTCCATCAAGGTCTTCTCCCTCATCCCTATTACGGCCCTTCACTTGTTTTGGTCTTCCCTTCCCTTCCTGCCACGCCCCCTGCCCTCACTCCCCACTTCCTCCCCCCTTGAAGAACACCATCGCTTCTCGTCTAAAGGGGAGTTGCTGTGAAATTACCTCCCTCTGTTCCCTCTCTAATTGCTGCCACGATCCACACCATTAAGGGAAGAGGAAGGAAGAGAGAGGGAGGGAGAGCTCGAGGACGCCAGGGAATTCAACGCTAATCCCGAGAAAGGAGTGTTTTCCTGAGGACGGCTAGGCTTTCAGGGACACTTCTTTACACCGACGGAAAAAACAACTCCACTCCGACCCTCCTCTCCCCAACCCCTCACCCACACTAACACAAGGCCGTCTCTGCAATCACCATCACCATTACCGCCGCCCCGCCCTGCCTTCGCCCCGCCCAGTGCCGCCAGCCAGCCAGCCAAGGGAGTGACGCAGGCTTCCTTGACCGGATACAACACGTCATTTGGATTGCAACTCGATCGCCCTTCCGCCGACTCCCTCGCCAAAGATAAGAGAAAAACGAACGAACGAACGAACACACACACACACACACACACACACACACACACACACACACACACACACACACACGGACGCACTCACGCACGCACGCACAGGAAGATGCACCAAACTTTAGTAAATTAAATTAAAAGTAACGTAAAAACATATTCTCTCTCTCTCTCTCTCTCTCTCTCTCTCTCTCTCTCTCTCTCTCTCTCTCTCTCTCTCTCTCTCTCTCTCTCTCTCTCTCTCTCCTGGCGCTCACACTACACCATTCTGTCGCATCGGCGCTTCATAAATCAAGATTCTTTGGACGGCCGGCAGAGACGAATACACCTCCTCGCCCGGACCATTTTCCCCGTCCGCCGCCGCCTCCCATCCATCCCTCAGGACTCAATCAGGCCGCCTCCAGCACACCCAAACACCCCGCGTCTGGCGCCTCGCTGCCGCCGATGACATGCATTAGCAATCTGTCTCCTGTTTCTTCCTCGTCTTTCCTTCCTTATCTATCGATCTCTCTTGGTTCACGTGTTGTGCCGCTCTTCCGCGTCTCTCACCATCATTCATCTCTTTCAAATTTGTTTCTAGTCTTTTTTTTTTGCCTCGATCATTTATTTTATGTTTACTGTGCCAATGAATGAATTATACAAATGTGGAATATCCTGCGTATGTGTGTGACTGAGGTGAGTTGTGCAAATAAATTAAATGAATGAATAACTTTATAATAAATTTGTTTTTCACTTGATCCCTTTGCCTTTTTATAATATACTGGATATACTGTAGTTTTTTTTTTCTGTAGTTTGAGGTTCATGTTTTGTTGCTGTTCTGCCTCTTCTGTATAGCAAAATGGGGTCACAACTCTTTATCTTGTCTTCCCTGCCTATTCTCTGAAGTAAAAAGGGATCACAACTCTTTCATCTAGAGCTCACGTCTGTTCTCCGTTATCCTACTACGCTTGGTATTATCTTAGTCTAGTGCTCGAGCTGTAGTGTTGTCGTATCTCGCGGCCCCTCACAGGACTAAGGGACTGTTGTTGTTTTCAATTAGGTTCTACAACAAAGCGGCGACACAACTTTCCCAACTCGTTCCGCGTCTAATCTCCCTCGGGTAAACAGCGGCTGCGATGAGAAGAGACGTACCCAATCACTCTCCGCGCGGGACGGGGCTCGAACTTGGGACTTCTTGTTTGTGAGACATGACTGACAACTATTATTCTACTGTAAGTGTGTATGTATGCATGTATGTATGTATGTATGTATGTATGTAGGGAAGTCTGCTCGTCCGTCCTCCGTGTGCATATGTATGTATGTCTAAATATGTTTGCGAAATAATCCATGGCGTTATGTATTTTCATGTATGCAAGTCTGCTGAACTTTAAGGAAGCACGTCAGCATATAAGCCATTAGTGCAGTCTTGGCGCCGCAACTACACTGTGTCGCCGGCAGCCTCAGAAACATAATTTGCATTTGAATAAAAATTTGGTTTCTTTCCAATTATGTTAAACGTCATTCCGCTTCAAAAGGACCAAGAATACATGGCGGAAAGGTAAAGAATAGAAAACCAAATAACCTGTCAGTAGAAACATACAACCTTGTTTACAATAAAAAATAGAAAAAAAAAGAAACCTGTACGGAATGGAACGAAATGGCTATCCTTGCTTCATATCCCTCCTTTATCTATATTTTACGTTCTCTCTCTCTCTCTCTCTCTCTCTCTCTCTCTCTCTCTCTCTCTCTCTCTCTCTCTCTCTCTCTCTCTCTCTCTCTCTCTCTCTCCCAGTGTGTGTGTGTGTGTGTGTGTGTGTGTGTGTGTGTGTGTGTGTGTGTGTGTGTGTGTGTGTGTGTGTGTGTGTGTGTGTGTGTGTGTGTGTGTGTGTGTGTGTGGTGTGTGGGCGTCTGGGTCCACAGAAGCGAGAGAGCGAAGGATAAAGCGCTTTTGGCAGGACTCCAAAAGCAAGACCTCATTCCAAACTGAGAAGGGTGCTTTCCTCTCCCTCCTCCTCCTCCTCTTCCTGTTCCTACTCCTCCTCCTCCTTCTCCTTCTCTGATTCCGCCTCCCCCTCCTCCTCCTGTTCCTACTCCTCTTTATCCTTGTCCATATATCTCCGTATTTATCATCTTGCCCTCCCTCCTCCTCCTCCTCCGCCTCTTCCTCCTCCTCTCTCCTATCTTTGTTGATCTTCTTCCATTTCATTCTTTTCTTCATCTTGTTTTATTTCTTATTTTATTGTTGTTATTATTATTTCTGTTCATTTTTTTCTTCTTCTTCTACTTCTACTTCGTTTTTTTCTTTTACTTCTTCTATTTCTTGTTCTTGTTCCTCTACTTTTTTTTCTGCTTTTACTTATTTTACATATTCTATTTCTTCTTCTTCCTTTTTTTTCTTTTTTCCCTATTTTTCTTATTCCTTTCCCTTTCTTCCTTTCCTTTTACTTTTAATTCTCTTTCTCTCCTGCTTCCCAGCCTTAAAACTCTTCGCTTTATCTTCTCTTATTCTTCTTAACGAATGTCTTTTCTCTAACCTTGCCCAATATTTGCTTCCTATCTCCTATTCTTATTTTAAACTATTTTTCTTTTCCGCTTCCTTGTCATATTATGTGTCTTCTCCTCCTCCTCCTCCTTCTCCTCAACGTCTTGGTGCTTATGGTAACCGGTAAAAGAACGTTCAGATTTCTTCCTCCCTTTCCTACAAGCATTAAAAATATGAGCCATGAATCAGCTTACAAGAGGAGGCCGAGCCCTTATAAGCAAGAGATACGGAGGAAAAATTGGCCTACTCAGGAAGACAACCTCGTTACAAGCATACACATTTTCTCTATATTCCTTCCTTCCAAGTATTTCTCCTTCTCTCTCTCCTTACTCCTCCTTTTCCTCTGTCTCTTTCGTTGCCTCAGCTAAGTGGCCCTCCTCGTCTACCTTCCTTTCTTCTTATTCTTGTTATTTCTCTTGTTCTTTTCGTGTTCCTCTTCTTTTCCTTCTCCTTCTTTATATTCTACGTAACCTGATGGCCTCTCTCTCTCTCTCTCTCTCTCTCTCTCTCTCTCTCTCTCTCTCTCTCTCTCTCTCACCTCCTTTTTATCCTCCTCCTCCTCCTCTTCCTCCTCCTTCTTATCGTTATATTTTTTTCTTCCTTCCTCGTAACCTTTTTTCCTCCTTAATGTCTTCCTTATTTTCAGTAGGAGTGATTCTCTCTCTCTCTCTCTCTCTCTCTCTCTCTCTCTCTCTCTCTCTCTCTCTCTCTCTCTCTCTCTCTCTCTCTCTCTCTCTCTCTCTCTCTCTCAGATTTTTTCCTTCAGTGTTTTTATCTATCACTCAGGAAGCCTTTCGTCGCCTCCTTTGAAAATTATCTTGAAAGTTAAAACACGGCGAATTGAGTTACCTGCTGCGGATGCTCCCCCTTTAGTTAAGACGAAGAAACAAAAATAGTTCAAGGGATGACGGGATAAAATAACAACTGACTGAAATAAATAAAATAAAAAACATTAGAAGACCGAAAAAGAAGAGGATATATTTTTGCTCTCTTTGTTTTATGGGACCAACGATGATTTTCTGCTCCGTTTTCTTATGTTCCTACTGAAATCGGATGACTATAGGGATGGCAAAGGGAGAAGTACATCGACAGAATAGAAAGAACACTGGGAGAGCTTCTGCAATTAACAAGAGAGAGAGGTGTGGCAGTCCATGGTCACCAACGTCTGCAGGGGCTGACTTCAGTGAGTGATAGGGATGGAAAAAATAAGACACCAATAAACACTGATGCAAAATAGCCATTGGGGAAGAGAGATGAACGATATTTCCTTACACTGTACAAGCATCAACTACTTTCATTACTGGTCCACGGAACACACACACACACACGAAAAAAAAAATTATAAAAAGCTAAAGCAAAACGGAAAATGGCTACACGCGTGAAATTCAGCCGTAATGAGTAATAACCGAGACGAGATGAGGTCAATATCAGGGGAAAATGGAGTAAAAGGAATAATAGGCAATAAAACACGCCTAATGGGGGAAGATTAATCAGGGGAAAGGCCGAGAGAGAGAGAGAGAGAGAGAGAGAGAGAGAGAGAGAGAGAGAGAGAGAGAGAGAGAGAGAGAGAGAGAGAGAGAGAGAGAGAGAGAGAGAGAGAGAGAGAGAGAGAGAGGGAGAGAGAGAGGGAGGTGAGAGAGGGTAAGGGTAATGCCTTTGAGCTGCTATTTTGTTCCCTCTTGTGACTCCTATCATCATTACGTGGCAGAGGCAAGAGGTAATGTTAGAAAGAGAAAGCTATTAAATGAATCGAGGTTAGTTTGTGGGATACAGTGAGGCAGGTCTATATTTCTTTTAGTGTTTTATCAATATTTCGAGTCAGAGGCAAGTATAATACAAACTGAAGCCTAATTTGGGGGAGCAGTTAGAAGGGAGAACAAATATATAATGACAGAGAGGTAATTATAAGAGAGATATGGAGGAGTAAAAACGCCTTGGCACATCTGCTTTGATCTCTCAGGTGTCTCTTTTCATTACAAGGTGGGGATAACTGGCAATGCTGCAAAGAGTTATAGAGAGAACAGTCGGAGGGCAATGTTCCAGCTCATTAATATAGAAAACGGATGACGGTTTACATTAGGAGGCGATGTAGAGCAGTGTCAGATCATGGTTGATTTGTCGAGAGATTAGAGAAAAGAGGAAGGTTGACAAGGAGGAGGTGAAGAGAAAAGTTAGATGATGGTTTATTTGGAGGCGGTGTAGAGAAGAGTTAGAGGATAGTTTATATGGAGGGTGTGTTGAGAAGAGTTAGTGTCTTTGCGCCACTCCCTTGGTCTCCTGCGTCTCTCTAATCATCATTACGCCAATTGCAACCTCGTATATCCCTTTACAAGAACATTACACATTCCCGTGAGGCCCCTGCTCATAATAATTATCACACACACACACACACACACACACACACACACACACACACACACACACACACACGTACGGTCTCATGCCTCCAGTCTCCCTCCTCTACCCTCCCTCCCCTCCCCCTCTCAATCAAGCTTCTCTTCTCTGTCTTTCATCTTTCATTATGATTTTGCTCGACACGTTACTTTTTTACCGGGTTCGAACAACGGTTCAGTCAATTAGTAATGTTTGTCCGAGCCACTTAGCATTCTCTCTCTCTCTCTCTCTCTCTCTCTCTCTCTCTCTCTCTCTCTTTATCTATCTATCTATCTCTCTCTCGTTCCAAAAGCTGAAAGAAAGAAAAATCCTGAGTAGATAGTAAAAGAAAATGCGTCTTTTTTTTCCTCGAGTGAACAACTTCGTAAATACTGAACACTTTTTGCATTACATTGCTAATTAGGAAACGTTTTTGCCTGACCTCTTAATTAGTTACCAAATAATGCGTTATCCGTAAAAAGAATGTTGGCAGTGTTCTGTATTTATAAGAGGCAGGTTGCCATTATCCCTTTCGATTAAAGAAACTATGAAATCAATCGTATTAATGTGTTAAACCATTGGAAAAGTTTAGCCTTTAAGTATTATTGAAAACTATAAAAGAAAACTCGGCTGTGAAACATCTGAAAATCTACGGAAGCCACCCCCAGCATTTACTTAAGTGGCATACAGCGTTCAATGTAGAAACGTGAGACAGAGGTGACACAACCGTTTTGAAGCACGGCAGCAAAGCCACTTTCGGAGCAAAATTTTGTGCGCCTACGGGAACATGTGAGTGGCTGGCAGTTTAATTAAAAGATATTAGGACATTAAAATAGTAAAAGTTACGGTTGATGGCAAATAGATCCTCCTCAACGCCACAGAATGAGAATGAGAGTGATGATGATAATGAATGGTAACTAAGGTTTCATAATATTATCCAGGAATCATTCAGCATAACAGGTACTAATAAGATGGACTTAGCTTACTTAAAATATGACTCATACGTATAGAGTATTTAAGAACATAAGAACACAAGAACATAACAACGTAAGATCATGGAGAAAAAATACGATCATTCATCTTTCATCTATATAAAGAGGAGGATGCTTCCATTCGCTAACTGACTAAAAAGCCAAATAATAATGTCTCAAGAAATAATATTCACCGTCGTCTGTAAGTAGGAAGATATTTTTCGTCTCCTGGTTAAAAAGACATATAGCAGTGTCTTACCGGGATACACAATACGAAGACGACCATTTACTTGTGACGTCTGCCCGGTGAGCTTTGTGTCAGAGAAATGCTGAGAAACTGCTTCTCTGGGGATACGTGATTCGATTCTCTCTCTCTCTCTCTCTCTCTCTCTCTCTCTCTCTCTCTCTCTCTCTCTCAGCCATAACAAAGTCTCAAGGCACTTAGTTCCCATAAAACATTCCAAGCCGTTCCCCCCACATAACCTAACTTGTCCGTGACAGTTTTAATTCCCTCCCATTTCTCTTCCTATGGTTGGCGTTAGCAGGGGCGGTGTTTTCTCTTTCAGCCCTTCTTCATATAAGTTGTAGTTAATGGCTTACTGACACTTCTTCGAGAGTTATAGTAGTATTGAACAACCGGGGAAAGGCAACAACATTTACACGGAAAGAAATGGAAAGAAAGAAAAAAAAATGGAAATTTGGCTTTTATTTCAACCTTTCATTTTTCATCATTTACGATTTATAGACCTGCAAATTAGCACTTATTTTTTAGCACTTATTATTTCGCATATACGATTGACAGGCCTACTTAGCACTTAGAGAAGTCAACGGTAGGAGACAAAGCAACAGATTTCAACAGGACATGAAAACAGAAGGGAAAGAATGACTCTCCTTCGCTTTCCGCGCCCTCTGTTGGCCACTCACTCGCACGCATACACACACACACACACACACACACACACACACACACACTCGGGTGGCCAAACTAAGGGACCCTCATAAACGTTTCCCCCACCTCTCTTTCTCCCCTCCTTAACCTCCTATATATATCCTCCCAACCACCTTTGTTTATTCTCCCCAATCTCCCCCTCCCTCACCTCATTTGCTCCCTCCTCTCTCTCTCTCTCTCTCTCTCTCTCTCTCTCTCTCTCTCTCTCTCTTCCCCCTCCACTCGATATTTCACGCTCTACTAACTCTGAATTTCATCGTCAGACTCTCATTCTTCACCTCTGAGGCGCGAAGCAGACACGCCTACATGAAAAGTATATAAGCAACACACACACACACACACACACACACACACACACACACACACACACACACACACACACACGCGCGCGCACACACAACCACACGCAGAGAGAGAGAGAGAGAGACGGCCTACTACGTATAAATCCCCGAAAGCTACTAAGCGGAGTATATTGAGTCTCTCTCTCTCTCTCTCTCTCCGTTCCTCCCTTCCCTCCTTCCCTCAGAAACTTGAAGCGACCGGGAGCAGTTTTTTTTTCCTATTTTTTCTTTTCTCCTTTTTGCTTCCTTTCCTTAACGGCTCACACGCGTCGTTAGCTTGCTGCTGCTGCTGCGCCGAAGACCTGGTAGTGGTAGTAGTGGCCTCTGGTGGCGCCGCAGGGGGCAGCCAGTTCGTTTGTAGTGCCGCTTATAAAATGCCTCTTTAGAATCTTTTTTCAACCTTTATTCTGTTACGGTATCTCTTCCAGCCTCTTTAATCCCCCCCCCTCCCCCCTCCACTTCATCTCTCCTACCCCTTCCTAGCGTCCTCTGGTGTTGCTTGTAACGTTGTACTCGACTAATGTCTAAGTGTCTCTAAGTTGTTAAGTGAATAGGGAATGATAAAAAGTAACGTACATTAAAGAATCAAATCGTTAACTTTCATAGCACGTAAAATATAAGGGCCAGTTGTGAGCTTTGAGCCTGCCCTTGCATTAACACTTTTCATTCTTCCCTTTCCTTTCCTTCCATTCGTTTTCTCACTCTACTTCCACATAAGAAAAGTCTATAAGGACATATATGAAAAATTGCAGCAGCAGCAGTCGCCACACGTCACACAATACCATACCTTTCCTCTCTTTTTCCTCCTTTTCTTACATGTTTTTTCCCCCTCTGCCTCTACTTCTCGCTCTACATTTTCCGCGGAAGTCCGGAGCTCCACGCCCAGCCACCCAGAAAAAGCCCCTAACACAGCCTCTATTCCATCGATTACCCTCGGCTAGGCTAAGGCTGCGGCTTGACCCTACGTGTCGGTGGGTTTACACGCCTCTAGGGAGCGGGAAAGTTGGGAGTGGCGATGGGAGGCGCGGAAAGGGAGGCGGGATAAGAGGGGAAAGAGACAGGCTGGAAGGGAAGACAGGCGGTATATAGGAGGGACAAGGGATGGACACTAGAGAAGGGGAAATACGGGGACCGGGGAGAGACAGGAAGAAAAACGAGCAAAGTTAGGGGAGACTTAGGAAGCGGGGGATAGGAGGGAAGAGAACTTGGTAGGAGAGAAGTCCGAGAAGGGGCGGTGATGTAGAGGAGAAGGAAACACAGAGGAAATGAGGAGAGGAAGGGGAAATGCTGAGTTTGGGAGAAGATAATGCAATTTTGGAGGCCCCTGAAGAAGATATAAAAATGGACACCCTACTAAAGAAAAATGTGAAATTGGGTTAAAGCGGAAAATTTATATGGTGAAAGAAGGCAAACTGATCTTCGAAATAGGAACTTTCAACTACCGAGAGAACTGAAAAAAGCAAATAAGAAAGAAAGACAAGAATCGCGACAAAAGAGGATACTAATTGTTTTTTCAGTAATATAAAATCCAGAGAATGAATTAGGCCACTCAGATCATTGCATCGGATCCCACAGAGTAAAACATACGAGCATAGCATTAAACGTCCTGTCGGTGTTTTCTCAAGAGGATAACTCGTTTCTGGAAGCCGATCATAAGGTATTCACGGTAGGAGAGACGAGATGTTGGGCGTCGCGGGTAAAACAAAACAAACTAACTACTTAAACAAAAAACAAAAGACAGTCAGTAAACGAAGTCACCTGGTCCTGATGAAATTTTCCCACGTGCTTTAAAAGAAGAGATATATAAAATTGATGAGCATTATAGGAAAGAAAGGATGAAGTCAGGAGAAATGGAGGAAGGGAAGGAAGTGTGGGAGGAATAAGGATGAGTGAGAATAAAGATGATGGTATAGGATGGAAGGGGAAGAGAAAGAAGAAAGAGAAAGGATGGGGACAGGAGAAATGAAAAAAGGAAAGAGGTTTAGGACTGGAATAAGGATGGAGTAGTGTCTATTTTTAAGAAAAGACCAATGTTGTACCGATAATCAAGAATGAAGATAAAAAGGCGTCTTATTCTCTCGAAATTCGTCTGACGTCGGTTGTAGGAAAATTATTATAGATAAAAGTTTTCATAATCATCTGGACCACAGTGTTCTCAACTTGGGCGAGCAAAGAGGAGAAACATGAAGCGGAAAAGAAACGAGAAGCTACGAAGACGAGGAGGAGGAGGAGGCGGCGGCGAAGTATGAGGAGGAGGTAAAAGACATGGCGGAAGATATGGAGGAAGGAGGAAGAGGAGGAGGATGGCGACAAGAAAGAAGAGTAGAAAATAAAATGATTAGCGAAGAGCAGAAGGAGGAACAGGAAGAGAAAAACAGAAGAAACTGACGATGACGAGAAGGGTAAAGGTAAATATATGAATAAAGAGTTACATGAACAAAATATACAGAGACGTAAGGGGAACAAAAACATGGTAAGGACGAGAAGGAACAAAAGAAAGCAACCAAAACTGAGGATAATGAGGATGAAGAGGAGGAGAAAGACATGAGAAAGCGAGATCGATGAAAAGGAGGAGAAGGATGATGATGAGGAGGAGGAGAAAGAGTTTAAATGAACCGGCGAGAGGGTAAGGACAGGAGGAAAAGGAGGAGAAACGTAAGGAGGGAGGTAAGAGACGTTGTTCCTTCTTTATTGTCAAAACTTCACAAACGGATGACTTTTGGACCATTGCGGGCTGAAAGAGTGGGCGTGAGTCAGGGGTCCGACAATGGAGCCAGCGTTGTTCATTAGACTGCAACGACCCGGCTTCCTTTCTTCCTTCCTTTCCTTCTTTCTCCTCACCGCTTTCCTTCCCGTTTGTTATATGTTGCTGCCCCCCCCCTCCCCTCCCCCCTTCATTGATATTCGACGGGTCTCGGTCTCGGTTTCTCTCTCTCTCTCTCTCTCTCTCTCTCTCTCTCTCTCTCTCTCTCTCTCTCTCTCTCTCTCTCTCTCTCTCTCTCTCTCTCTCTCTCTCTCTCTCTCTCTCTCTTCCTACCCTCACACACACACACACACACACACACACACACACACACACACACACACACACACACACGTGCAAGAAATGGAAAATATAGAGAGCATCGTTAACAAGAGATAAGAACACAGTTAACGACCGTCCCTGAGTCGTAGTTCCATAATAACCCATGCGCAGAAAAGAGGCAGAAAAACACACGGACACCAAAACTTTTATGAGAAAACATTTCTCGTCTTATACAATGATGATAATGGTGCTGAAGATATGATAGTGACATCTTTTCTTCTTCAACATTTCAGGGATTTATTTGGTATTTACGATTCATATGGTTAACGGTCCAAGGAAAACGTGAGAAGGATGGGAAATGGTACAAGACTAAACTATGGAGATACATGAGATTTCTAACCACCTTTCCTTCACCCATTTAAGATATATTACAGCTTCGCCGACGAGACATATTTGGACGGCTTCCAGACAGCCTTTTGTTATTATTATCTTTCTTTACCTTATCCCTGATCGATGCTGGAGGCCATTCAGATATTCTTTTGTGCCACTAAATCACTAACTTGCAACCATTAGGAAAGTTCTGCCATTCGACATTCTGGGCTGAGGAATGAAAGAAAAAAACGAAGACAAACAAAGAGATTTCTGAGCCATGTTTGCCGCAGAATTGCAAAATCGGGTGAGGTGATATGAGTAAGTGTTGGACAAGTTTGGCCATTGTGTTACGTGGGTTGGCTTAGGTGTGTGAAGGGAGAAATTACTGTACACCAGAAAGTATCACAGTACGGAATCGGGCGAAGGAAAAGATAAGAAAGAAAACACTGTTCAAGGTTCTTCGGGTCACCATCAGCTTTAGGTTTGTTGTGGTTATGAACGGAATAATGTGTCAGAATTTTGATTTTGGTGGAACATTATCACAGTAGTATAACACGATTGTACGATTGTTTCTCTACACCACAATCTTCAAGGTAGTTGCATTAATGAATTTTACAAGTCTTTGGTTTGAAATAATTGTACTACATCCTTCTAGTTTTATGGCCAAAACATCTACAATAAATACTGACCCGGAGAAGTGAATGAATGTCTTTTCCAACACATTTCGATCTAATGATTACTAAGTGAGACAGAATTAATGCCTGTCGCTTGCCTATTCCATGACTGCTAACTCCTGATAATGAGACAAGGCACGCTTCTTAGAATTTGAACCTCGTCAGATACATTGGGGCATATGCTAATTAGAGGTACATCTCCAACGCTCGTGGTTAATCAATCCAGCAAAGTGTTGTTGAGTACGGAAGAATTTCAATGTGAAGCAACTCTCTGGGGCACATACGAGAAAAAAAGGAGAGACGATGTGAGTCAGTGCTTCTTTGTTGTGTTACAGCGCAATATACACACAACGTAAGTATCAAATCCCTCCTGAAACTGAGTGACTGTGTGTAAAGTAACGATGATGTATTCCGCCACTTCTCAAACTTTGTAAATTACGAGTGAAAAGATTTTGATGGAGTGGCGATGTAAGAACTGCCGATTCATTCAATTTCGATATATGTTCCGATGGATGAATGTGTGTTTGACTTGCGCCCGTGTTCATTGTGCGATAACTCGTATTCCTTGTCTTGCAGCGTCTACAAGTTTGTGTCGCGTGGAGTGGCGACGCAAAACATACCAATACTATACTATACAAACATACTATACACACAACGTCAGTATAGGTATCAAATCCCTCCTGAAACTGAGTGACTGTGTGTAAAGTAACTATGATGTATTCCGCCACTTCTCAAACTTTATTAACGTCAAAAAACTCGATATAGGTTCCGAAGCATGGAGGTGTGTCTGAGTTGCGTCCGTGTTTATTGCGAGACAGATCGTATTCTGTGTCCTGAAGCGTCTCCGTGTTTACGTCGCGTCAGTATTTATTTCTGGGTCCTTGTTTTCTTAGCGCTCTCGCATGCATGATTTTATGAGCAGGCGCTGGCAAAGGAGACAATTTACCCCGTCAGAGAACGCGACACGAAACCCCGTCCGTGCTGTGGGCGAGGCAGTGACTCCCTTCCGGTGACGTGAACACACACACACACGGGAGACAGTGAGCGACGAGGAAAGGCTCCCGTTGAATGTAAACTGAAGAAAGCCGTGACCTGCCTGGGTGAACGATGGGAAAGCCTGTGTATCTGACGGTCCAATCTACAAGAAAACAATGGCCTTGGGGAAGAGGGGAGAGGCGAAGATCGAGATAGAAGACGAAGACAAGGAAGATAGCGTGTGTTGGGTTATTTAGGTGTGGAGGAAACGGGAACGAAGGCTGATGATGATGATGATGTGTTTTTTTGTGAGAGAGAGAGAGAGAGAGAGAGAGAGAGAGACCTTACTATTGTTGTCTTTGCGGTTACTTTCTGTAAATGCCGTTTCTTTATTTTTTTTCCCTGGCCAACACAAACCCTCACAGCAGAAAAGACAAATAGAAATCCTTGAAGATCAGCGAGTTGATGTTTGACTTCTAAAAATATCAAATAAAAAAACAGCCACTCGTTTGTTTTCAGCCGTGGTTCTCTTGTCTGCGAGCAGCATAAACATTTTGTGTAAATATTTGAACGTAATAATTTAACGCGTGGCAATACATCATCTCTGAAGTGCCAACGGTTCGCACTTCCCCTCCCTTGCCTGACCTGCCTGTGTTTTACTGTTTGTAGTCTCGAGGTGGACAAATATTAACCGGTTTTATGTAAAGTCTTATTTAGGAAATTACTGCGATAACTTCTTCAATAGTGGGGCAGGTGAATTATACAACTTTTACTTGCATATCAAGGGTTGAAGGGCATGACGTTAATAAGTTTTCTTACATATATATGCTAAAACAGGGGAATATGGTACGGTAGCCATTGATGTATATTCTCTAGAGTCGGTGAACCAGGTTGTCTTGTTTTGAAAGCAGTGGCCCCGAGTGGTCAAACAACCTGGCCTCTACAGTCAACATGACTAATCGATTTAAAAGAAAATATGTCTCTGATCTCAAAAAATTCACCAGGAAACTATCAGAGCCTACATTCCATAAATAGTGGGCCGGCTCAATGGGTCTCCATGATGAGGACACAAAAAAACATAGCTGGCTGAACAAATAAGGCGACAAGATGAATCGCGGAAAATTAAAGGGACGGTTCCAACACCAGTGGCCGCCGTGTGTTATCGACCCTCTCAGCTGGTGATCAATGGAAGAGACTCGCGACACCGCCGAGTATGAACTTAAATAAAAATCTTAAAGTAAAAGTATTTTTTGTTAATTGTGTTTGGAGTCTTCCATTCCCGAGGACCGCCCAATAATTATTAACCCCAAACTTTCATTAGCAACCTCCCCTTTTACGACCATTAATAGTATGGTAATGTAATTAATCGTTTGCTCTAAAGCTCCCCGAAGTGCTGACCCAAATACACATCCTTTAAATATTTTTTCCCGGCCTCTGTATTTCTGGAATGAAAGAGATAAAATACTGGTATAGCTTTTTTTTTCTCTATTTAATCATAAAAATACATACGCAGTGAGGGGAATAAAGGACGAGCCTTACTTTGTTCTATTCATTTTACAAAAGTATGAGATACATTTACCCATATATTTATGTATATAATTTCTCGTAAGGACTTCTGTGTACACCTACACATCCTTTAATATTCTCCTGCTGCTGATATCGTTTATTTCGAAGATAATAAAAGAAGCCAACACCTTGACAAAGAAAAAAACAAAAAAAACATGCCCGCAACATTCTGCTTCTACGTAGAAAGTAAACACATTGGCAACTCGGCACTGTTGCGGCTTTTTTTTAAGGTAAGAGTACCGAGACCGAACGTTTAACAAAAAGGCCCACCTAGAAAGAAAACTGAAGGAGTGTTACAGCCGCCGCCGCTGCTGCTAATCGACAACTGATCGCTGTCTCTCCTCAACGACTCCGCCCCGCAGGCAACCACGAGAAAGCTAATTGGCGGGCAAAGGAGGAAGCCAGAGCACGAGGAACTTGGCAACAAAGTACTCGGAAGAGTTTTTCCTCTCCTTGAGCTTACAAACAATGACCTTCATTAATCGGGTACACACGCTATCTCTCTCTCTCTCTCTCTCTCTCTCTCTCTCTCTCTTGCTATTTGTGTTTCCCACCCTAGTTACACAAAAAACAAGGCTGATGCACTAAAAGCTTCAGCGGGAAAAATATATGTTGTTGGCAGCTTGTAACACACGTCTTTAACAATGGCACAAAGCTGTCTATTTGCAGCCGTACTTTCCCTTCCTTTTTCCGTTGTTGGCACTCTGCTTTGATCCCACTAACAAGGACAACAGCTGTATCCTTGTTGCCCTTATCCCTGGAGTCGATAACTTCCAGCATCATTTCACATTTTCTATAACGGTATCAATTCTGACTTTCTCACCGATGACATTAATTTTCAGACACCGTCCAACGATTTTACGTCAGCAGCACTACACCGCATCTCTGAAGGGCCAGAGTAGATAGAAGAGAGGTGGTATGAAGGTAGAGGCAGCCAATCCTCTCCCTCGCTCGCCACAGCACTATCACACCAGCACTCCGAAACACCATTACTAGGGCCAATCGCACCAGCACCGGACGTAGAAACGTGAAATGTGGAAAAGAACGGGAGCGTAGCATCTCTCTATGGCACAGTCACATTGCATTTCCCAACAGTATTTTCAGCATCAAAACCATTACTAGTAGCCCCACCAGCACCGTGCGGGGGAAACGAAAACACCGACGCCAGCATGTGGGGACGCGTGCCAGCCAGCCCTCACCCACCGCCCTCCTCCCGTCACTGCCACAGGCCAACTGGGCCCCGTCACTAACACCGCCACCCCGCCACTTGCTCGATACCTCCAGACACAAAACTCGAGGATTTCCGGGATGAAGGACGAATATTTGGGGTCAAGAGAAAAGCAAAGGAACAGGAGGTAGGGTCGAGACGAAGTAATTAAGAAAGGAGAGTTGTTAAATTAAAAGTGGTGCATCAAAAAGAGCATCCCCTGGTTCCCGGTGTATTTAAAAAAAAAAGTTAGCTGGTTGCGAACTAAAAAATATAAAAAAACGAATTCTTTCTTTGAGATGAAGTTTATTTGTTATTTCATTTTTTTATTGACTGTGTGTGTGTGTGTGTGTGTGTGTGAAAAAGGGGAAAATATGTTATGTTGGGTACTCACACACACACATACACAAAAATCATTGTTGGTCACTATCCAACGCTCCCAGTAATTTGAAAACATTGTCTATTTCATCTGTGCCAGTGTTCCAATCACACACTTACCCTGGTAATGAAACACACTTGCTTAAGCGATAAAAACGTCAACACATTTATTAATTTTGAAGTTTGATTTTTCTATCAGCGACTAATTTCCAGTCCTGTATCACACACACACACACACACACACACACACACACACACACACACACACACACACACACACACACACACACACAAACACACACACAAACTTAAACAGAGTAAACAGCTTCCTTCTTGTCTGATGAATACTGATCTACTCTCAGTGACTGTTCGTAACTTTCCGGGCGTGTTGGTCTTAGTTATTCTTGCTACCCAACACTTCTTCCTGAATTTTTGGAGCTCATATACCGTGCTGCGTCCTGAAGTAATGATGCCAACACTTCTACTTTCAATTACGTCGGTGGGTTTTGCTAACTCGTGTTCTACTTCCTTAGAGAGTCACTCTAACTCTTTTACTTGATATTTTGTGCCAGAGTTTTGCTATTTGAAGCATAACAAACACTTACCATTCTAATTCCTTATGCTTAACATTTATAACTTTTACTTTCTATGCATATTATACCACCTAAGTGCACGAATTGCTTACCGGGTATTTGCGACTACTGCTAACTTACATTTCATCCTGAATTTCCATACTAACCCATCATAACTTCTGCGAGTCTTACCAACAAATTTGCATTCTATTCTGGAAGTAGGTCTTAGCGCCTCGACTGTCCTACTTTCTTGGTGGGCCTTACAGACGAGCTGTATGAGGTCGGAGCGGCTAGGCGTCCTACACTTGTCACTAATAAGGAGACGCGGCATTACGCTGGCTTCAACTCGCCATGATTGCTTGCCACACAGGTCCCTCTCCTCTTCTATACCTCGAACAAGTTTCCCTGTTCCCATGTGGTCTGCATTGCCCTCTGTCACAGCAAACGATTGAAACACGGTACTACGGATGACTCAGCCTACTATGACTGCTTCCTGCACGAATGTTCTTGCTCTTCTTCTCTGCACCAAAGTCTCCCTGATCGTTTTATGTGCTTTCAGTGGTACGGAAATGCACATATCAGCGTATCTTCCCTCGCTGGCTTTCATCTCTTCTTTTTTTTTCCTTTTCTTCTTTTTTTTCTTCTTTTTTCCATTTTTTTGCTCCTTTTCTTCCATTTTTTTCATTGCTTTCTTCCTCTCTTCTTCTTCTTTTCTTTTCCATCTTACTTTCTTCTTGTTCTTCTTGTTGTTCTTGCTCTTCTGGGTCTTCGTTTTCACTTTCATCGCCTTCTTTATCTGCCTGTCACCTTCCATTATGGGCTGGCCACGAAGAAAATTCCTTCATCACTCATTTTCCCGCCAATCGTTGCAATCGTCACACTTTTATCTTCTCCATCCACCTTTCCCTTGGCCTACCTCCCCGACATTCACCCTCCACGACATACGGATACATACTGCCAATTTCCGAACGAGCATATCTCTTTAAATATCCCTTCTTATCCTCTCTACCACATTTGTATCAACACCAGAGTGCCTTCGTTTTTCTATTAAATAAATTGTATTGGTTTCAGCACAATGCTAACCCATTTCCTCCTCTCACATTTTCACCTTGCCTATCATGTGCCGGCTCTCTTTATTAGGTGTTGAACGCATCATATCTACGTGATGACTGGGAAACCTCGTTTATTTCCAAGACAGAATTACGTTTGTATCAGATTCAATAAGCCAAGATTTCTGAAGGGTATTACGTCAGTCATTCGCTGCCTCGCCACAAAGCAATGTCTGGTTTGTCTCTGCATCAAGGTCACCGCGTCTAGAGAAGCTGAGACAAGGGAAAATAATGGACAAAAGAGGAGCAGGAAGATTGCCGTATGACTGAAAGGAGAGGGCAACTTATACCATTCTTAATTAAAAGATGGCGGAACTTCTTTAAAAAAAATATTATTACTACGAATACATTATGTTAAATATTTTTTTAATATTTACATCTTGTGAATCGACTGAACCTTACATTCCACTTGATCCTACTTCTATTTATTGTCTTACTAAGTACGCACTTCATCATGGCAAACAATCTATTAAATGAATATAAGCACAAGGAATAACTGTTAAAAGTAGGAATCCTTATCATGTTACTTAGATTCATAAAAAAAAATTGCTGCAATGGCCTAGTGGATAGTGAACAGAAGTCTGCGTCATCACTTCTGTCAATTTTCCAGAATTTCTGGGGATCAGCACCAACAGAGAGAACACATAATAATGGAAATATTAAAGGCATTTTGCTTTCTAGATTTGTTTCCAAATGTGTAAAATATAGCATATTAAAACTCAATTCAATTACATTACATACAATAGGTGTTATGAATACTGTTTAACAGCCTCCCTTCTCTTATGTTTTCCTACTCAGGCGGAGGAATATTGAGAACGTTGAACATAGTCTGCTTTTTTTTAAATTTTCTCTATTTTCTTCATAGCAGCAGCATGCTGTGTGACATGTTTTGTTTGGTCCAGCGGATCTGAATCAGTTGGACATGACGCAGAAGCAGGCTACAGAGCGTTTTCAGATGGGCCACGACGATTTCCCTGCACCCGTGTTTTCTCTTGCATCGAACAAATGCAGCGACCAATATTGCATGAATATGTGTGTGTGTATTATATATATATATATATATATATATATATATATATATATATATATATATATATATATATATATATATATATATATATATATATATATATATATATATATATATATATATATATATATATATATATATATATATATATATATATATATATATATATATATATATATATATATATATATATATATATATATATATATATATATATATATATATATATATATATATATATATATATATCTATATATATAATATGCCAAAGTGATGAGTTTTTGTGTGAAGTGTGTTCTTATTACACGAAAAAAAAGTTGTTCATTGAAATATTTCTAATTAAATAGATTTCTTCCTCCAATGGAATTGACCTCGGATTGAAAATAATGCTCCGTCATTGTCACTGGTGAGTCATGGCATGCTACGGCGGAAGCCAGCCGGGGCTCTGACTAAAAAAGGTTGAAAAACACTTATTTTGCCCTTTGTCTGTCTCTTTAACTGTAAAAAGAGAAGGCGCCTGACACTCCTCATACCTGGGTGCGCGACAGGTGTGGCTGAGGGGGCGTTGTGCTGCCACCGACGACCGCGTGGAGCCCTTCGGAGTTATGAAGGTGATCCGTCACCAGAAAGTTTTATATATATACACATATATATATATATATATATATATATATATATATATATATATATATATATATATATATATATATATATATATATATATATATATATATATATATATATATATATATATATATATATATATATATGAATACGTTAATTAATGAAATAACCAGGCGTTGACAATTAAGATAACCCATTATATTGTTCACCGTGCAATATTAAAACATAATTTACCGGAAAACATGGTCCCAATATTAATCTATTAACTATTTTTTTTTCTGAGGCATTAACGTTGCAAAGATTTTTGTATGAAAAGTTGCATGACTATAAAGAAAGAAACATAACTATTGGATCTGCCAATGATAGGGCAATGTGTTTTTGGAGGGCCGAATAGTTTGATGAGCCATCTTTGTTACGTGCCTAAAGCCATAACCATAGCGAACAGGGTAATTTCAAGTGTAAAGTGTTTTGGGGGACAATGATTAACAACCTCACCACAAAAAGTATTAAAGACATAGGGTATCATGAGCAACGTAAAGGAAAAAAATATTCCACAACTAATTAATATGAAGCGGAGGCTCGTGTCAGGACAGTGTGCGGGGTAGCAATCGATGCTGATCTATTGAGCAAACACTTGGGGTCCAATCTCTGTGCAACTCACACACCACCCTACTGCCTGCCTGCTTGCCTGCCTGCCTGCCTACCTGCCTGCCTGCCTGCCAGCCTGCCTGTGTGCCTTCCTGTCTCCTTGTCCTTCACCTGCCTCTCTGCCTTCTGCATCTCGTTCCCTACTCATACCTATTACTTACCTGCTGTTTACCTATGTGCTTTACCGTTTCTCTGTATTTGCCGGCCTGTCTGCTTCCTTACTGCCTTCTAAATCCTTGTTTCTGTCTCTTCTTTCCTGCTTCTCCTTCCCCCCCTCCCTTTCTAAAGCTTCTCACACACACAAGTGACTCGTACAGCATTTTGGTCTTTGCTGAAAGAAAAAACGTACCTCGCGGTAATAAATAGCACACACACACACACACACACACACACACACACACACACACACACACACACTCACACGCTGCCACATGGTAGGCACAAACCAGTGTGGTGCAGCACAGGTCTGACACTCACAAGCAGATACAAGGCTACCCGATACCAACTCTCTCAACTCTCTCTCTCTCTCTCTCTCTCTCTCTCTCTCTCTCTCTCTCTCTCTCTCTCTCTCTCTCTCTCTCTCTCTCTCTCTCTCTCTCTCTCTCTCTCTCTCTCTCTCTCTCTCTCTCTCTCTCTCACACCCACACACACACCCACACGCACCGTTCCGTAGTGGCCTAATAGCTCAACTGGCACCTGGCGACTGGGGTTCACCTTCGCTGACAGGTGAGATTATTGGTTCCCCGTGAGCAGAGTGGATGGAGTGGATGAAGTGTGAGGTCCCAGCTGCGCCCATAGATCGCGGGTTCAGCACTTGATGAGACACTGATAGAATGACACACACACACACACACACACACACACACACACACACACACACACACACACACACACACACACACACACACACACACACACACACATTCCTGCTCCTCAGTTGAGTTAAACGATACCTTAAAATATATTATTACTTTCTCAAGTCTATATAACCAATAAGAAAAGGGTAAATGGCTATGTAGTCAAATCAATCGACATACAAACAACTACGAGAGCCACGAAACGAAGTCTAGTGTGATATGGAGGCAGGCGACGCTCATTTTAATACTGATATAAGTGGCCGGAGTTCATTGAGTTGTGAATGGGGTTAGTGGAGCGCGGAGGACCATGTGTGTGCCCTCAGTCGTGTCTCGTAGATGTAAGTAGATGGGAACGGAAGAAACCCTCTAGTTGGCGCGTATATATATATAGCCCGGGGAGGGGTGGAGGTGGTGGCGGTGGTGGCAGGGGTGTTACCGGCACGGGTGGGGGTGGAAATGTCAGCTGGTATTGACTGTCGCTGGTGGTGGCTATGAAGAGGGTGGTAGTGGTTGATGTAGTGATGGTGGTAGTGGGTTGAAGGGAGTGGAGGTGGCAGCAGGTAGGGTAGTGTATGGTGGTGGTAATGGTAGCTGGAGATAGTAGAAGTAGTAGAGTGCTTAGTAGGAGTGTGTTGCGCAATAATGTAGGGGCATGTGGTGATGGTGGTGGTGGTGGGTGTGGTAAAGTTGGTTGTCATGGATAGGATGACTGTGGTAGTAGTGGTGGTGGTGGTGGTGGTTACGATGATACTGGTGGTGGTGGTCATATAATGGTGAAAGCAGTATCGCGTGATCTATGGTGGATATGAAGAACACTATTTATGGAAGGAATGGTAGCGGTGGTACTGGAGTTGCATGAGGGGGCGTTAGTGGCAGTAACAAAGGCAAGGATGTAGTGATGGGAATGGGCTGGCTGGTTGTAGTGATGGGGCTGGGAATGACTCGGTTGGCAGTAGTGTATGTTATGGTAATGACAAGGGTATGGTAATGGAGCTCGAGGATTAAGGGGATGTCAGTGGCTCTGGAAAAAGGTGTACGTGATGGCGGAGGAAGGTGAGGGTTAGCTTAGTAAAGTAATAAAAGGTGGAGGCAAGGAAAACGATCAGGGTGGTTGTAGTCATGGGAGAAGAGGAGGAAGGGGGGAAGGTGAGGGTAGGGGAAGAAGGGAAGTACGTAGAGTTGTGGTGGTCGTGAAAAGGAGGGAAAGAGGAGGAGGAAAACTACGAAGCGGGATGGAGGAAGGAAGGTCATGGTGGCAGGGATAAAGTCAGTACGAGGAGGAGGTGTAGGAGAAGGAGCGAGGGAATTTGAATTGAGGTGGTAGTGAGAAGAGAAGAAGGAAGAGGATGAGGAAAACATGGTGGTACGAAGAGAAATAGGAGGAGGAGCGAGGGAAGTTGAATCGAGTTGGTAGTTCGAAGAGAAGAAGAAGGAGGAAAAATACGAGGCGAGACGGAGGAAGGAAAGAAAGTCAGGGTGGTAGTGATAAAAGCCAATACGAGGAGGAGAAGGACGAGGAGGAGGAAGAGAGGGAAGGAGGCCATCACTCAACGGTTCTTAAGGGGGCGCGGGGATCGATACACCCTCCCATACGCAACACTTTCCGGAGGGGAAGAAGCACCGCTGAGCTCTGAACTCTGTAACCTCTTCGCCCACCCCACCTTGCACCTCGGTAGCCGGGAAGCGCTGACGGTCTGACTCACATACTTAAACATATCGGGGCACGCACACACACATTTGATAAGGCTTTCATAGGAGTTGTTGTGGGTATTTCCATGGTCAGTTTTATCAGCTTAGACCCTAGCGGTAATTTGATAAAGGACTGGTCTTCTTTGTAGCCTTTGGAAATACTTGTTTTGAGAGCCGAAAGCGTCTAAGAATGCGGGTCCTAGATTTGCGCGGGTGTTGAATGCTTGTACGATCCACCGCAAGAAAGGCAAACATTGTATAACCCCGACCACTTGGGATGAAAGGTGGATATATTTAGTGTTAGCGTAAGCAGAGGATACGTGTAGGACAATATGCGATAATTATATAAAACGGCATCATCGGAATTTGCATAGGGCTCTAATATGTGTGTCTGATGTTAATGTCAATGCAGAACACCCATGCGACAATGTGGTCTCAAAAAATTCTTAAGGGTACGATATTATGAATCAACGGTTATAGGACCCCGAAATTGAGGCTGAAATGTGTATACTATGTGATGTTAGTCTGAAAGAGGGTTGGATAATACGACGATGCTGTGCGTTCTGGAAAACATGCAGATAGCCTTCCAAATAGTTTCTGACGGTTATGACACTGAATGGACGGTTATAGTACAAGTAAAAAATTAATATGAAAACCTGATGGCCCTTTAGATGATCGTAAATGATGAGGATGATATTACAGGGTTCTGGGCGTGGAGGCAAAACGAATAACCCCATAAAATAAAACTAAACAAACAGAACAAAGAAATTACCAGCTATTAAATGCCGTTAGTGTTAGTATACTGTGAACTAATTATGAAACGTGACAAGGATGATCAGGAAAGCAGTGGGAGAAAAGGAGACAAAGAAAACAACAACAATAACAAAAAAAATATAAGGGTTCCGTGCCGTCGAGGGGAAAACTGAAGAAGCAAAGGTTAATTAGAGGTAAGACGTCATACACCTGGGCCAAGAGATTCCATAATGACACCTGTAGAGGAGTCGCACGTCTTCCACGGGTCCCAATATTACCTCCACAACACCTCTTGACGCCAACCTCTATTGATCCAATAAAATGCCACATCCTCGCAGACTCAATACCTTTCTCTCTCTCTCTCTCTCTCTCTCTCTCTCTCTCTCTCTCTCTCTCTCTCTCTCTCTCTCTCTCTCTCTCTCTCTCTCTCTCTCTCTCTCTCTCTCTCTCCACCATTATCAGTGCTTCACCTCCACCATTTTCTTCACTAATATATTTGACAATACTTTTTAATTTTTACCATTAATTTTCGTCTTAGTACTGTAATCTACATTCAACGCTTTCTTTTCTCAGTTATGAACATTTTATTTAAGGATTTTCACCAGTCTCTACTACTATTAATACTTTTACTACAACTACTACTACATCAACAACAACAACTACTACTACTACTACTACTAGGACTACTACTACTACTGGAATTACAATAATAATAATAATAATAATTATAAAGCAATAATAACAATAACAATAATAATAATAATAATAATAATAATAATAATAATAATAATAATAATAATAATAATAATAATAATAATAATAATAATAATAATAATAATAATAATAATAATAACAGAAATAAAGTTTCTGTCACTATCGGCAGGTCTTGTTGACTTTGTCTCGGCGTCTTATTCTAGCAGAGATTTCTGAGGTCCTAAAGGTAACACGAAAGGCTCAAATCAAGTCTGTATAAAAAATTAAAAAAAAACTGAATAAAAGTTGCTGTATACTCCTGTAGTAACAGATAACCATACACTGAACGAATCCTAACAATATTTTAGGACTATCGAGGCTCCGATCATAGACACCTCTTCTAAATTTAAATCAGTAAGTACCCCTCTCCTAGACCTTACGGTACGAAGTATATGATCGACAACTTAAAAAAAAAAATTATCAATGGAAGCCGCAACTATGTGGTAACACTATTGCGTAACCTACTGAACATAAAAATATGCACACGAGTGTAATTGTAATAAACACAGAGGGCTGCAGCGGGCCTTGTTAGCCTCTGTAACATCTGGTCTTGATTATCGTGACTTGCCGTCGAGGTTGGTATTGCTGGTATATTTCGGGTTCTAAATCATGAACGGGCAAACAAGCACATTTACTATGTACTGGGACAACATTATCATTAACCTTTCAAAATCACCATCTACCCTTAAAGCTGTTCTGTCTGTTTAGACTTATCGTTTTGGTAAGTATGGTTCAAGGCGCTGCCATGCCAACGGCTGCGGCAAATATTACACAGAAGCCAGGCTCGGTGGCTCATGGTCTCCTTACAAGGCAGCTTATTAGCCAGCCGTAGACTTACACCTGTGGATTAACCGTTATGAGAAACATTCACCAACGGAATGTTCGACTATGAAAAACAACTTTCCATGCAAATTTGTACATAAATTTCGTCATACATAAGACGGTGTTCATTTTCAACTAAGATCTTTTTCCCTTTTTACCACTTTTCCCTTTTTTTCCCCCACCACTGTCGTTATTATATTTTCCCTTCTCCAATCATCTATCTCAAGTTTTCTTTATAAACTTTTGCAATATCCTTCGCACCGCATGGCTCCCTTTCTCGCCTCCGTCCTTTCTCCCCTTTACTCACCCCATAACTGCTACTACAATTTCTTCCTTTCCACGATCCTCTTCTTACAGTTTTTTTTCTATCAACTTCAACATTCTTCGCACCCCGCAGCACGGCCCCGCCTCGCTCCCTCCCCCACCACCTGTACGGCGACTCACCTGCCAAGTCAAGATGCCAAGGCTGGCTGGCTGGCACTGTGGGGCCCGCGCTCCCGTGTACAGATTCAGTTCATTATGTTGAGAAGGGGACGAACAGGCAGTGAAGAGGGAGTTAAGTGACAGGATGAGATAGGTGCATGGACTCTCTCTCTCTCTCTCTCTCTCTCTCTCTCTCTCTCTCTCTCTCTCTCTCTCTCTCTCTCTCTCTCTCTCTTGTATGTGTGTGTGTGTGTGTGTGTGTGTGTGTGTGTGTGTGTGTGTGTGTGTAGGTTTTGCTCACACACACACACACACACACACACACACACACACACACACACACACACACACACACACACACACACTCCATGACGCAATTGGTAGAGCGCTGCGCAGCCAGGCTTCACGGTCTGACAGGGAGGCGGTTCGATCCCGCTCAGGACGGATTCTTTCCGTTGAGTAAGAGTGGTTACTGTCCCCCCTTGAACAAGGGGGATGGGGTGTGTGGTGTGTGAGGTCCTGGCAGTACCCAGAGATCGACGATAAAGAGCACTTGCTCATGTCGGGAGGGTAACTGCTGGCGATTACGAGTCGAACACGTGATCAGGCCGTTGTGAATTTCACACACACACACACACACACACACACACACACACACACACACACACACACACACACACACACACACACGCGAGAAAGAATAACAACTTTTTTTTTCTACGTCAACTATTCTGAGGTCGTCTGTATGGGCAGGGTGGGACCCCCGTATTGTGGTAAGTTTGTTGTTTACTTCGTCGCTGGGGCTCGCAACGCTGTGGCTTGTTATTCTCAAGCCGCACCATAGGAAGGCATCTTTGTCCACACATTCATATTTTATATTCGCTGAGCGTTTCCCGGTATTCTCGTTTAGCGGCGTTCCCATGTAAGGTGAAAGGAGAGCCTTGAGTGTGGCGGACAAATTGATGTCAAAATCTTACCTAATAGACACACACACTCGTCTAGCGCCGGTTCTTTAGAAGGGTAAAAAAAGTCTATCTATAAAACACAAGCAGTCTGTGCCAGCGGATTTACTAACACTAACACACACGGTACAAAGCTCCTAGGTAACCAGCTCTATCAGGCCAGATAACAATGAAGAGAACATACAGTACGAGGCTGGGTGAAGCTGCGAATATTGTATTGCGTGTACGGGGAAGGTGAGGTAAATATAACCGCGACGTGATACTTCCACACCACCACGAGATTGAGACGAGCACTCGCACGACACCTCAAAGAAAAGGAAACTGAGGAGCAGCAGCAGAAAAGAGAAAATCTGCATCGTATACATCCGCGTTTCTTGAAGTGACGTGAGCGCGAGGAAGCGTGTGCGTGGTGTCTCCAAGGTGATAGGACCTGAATGTGAGCTAAGAGTGGCTGCGGCGGTGGGAGAACGCGGGAGGGGTGTGCGAGGGGGCTGAGCGGGGTGGGAGGAGGAGGAGGAGGAGGAGGAGAGGTGCAGTGTTGCTTTCACGATTCCTAACGTTTTCTTTAGCGACTTCAACCCAAACCAGCCCCAACCCCAACGTACTTCAACCCAAACACAGACAACACCTCTAAGTAATAATCTATTGTCGCTAGTTTCCTTTCTGAATAATTGTTTTGTTAGGGAGCCAGCCAGTGAGGATAAGGCTTCTTTGTGCACGCAT
Organism: Eriocheir sinensis; assembly: GCF_024679095.1. Taxonomy (NCBI): domain Eukaryota; kingdom Metazoa; phylum Arthropoda; class Malacostraca; order Decapoda; family Varunidae; genus Eriocheir; species Eriocheir sinensis. The sequence goes on from NC_066511.1 coordinate 27,862,096, forward strand.
CTTTTATGACGCTGAAATTCATGATCTAAGTAGTACAAGTTTGCAAATAGTAATAAACTGCAAGAAAAAGGTTCCAAGATATCCCTCGTAAAGTCCCATTAAGCCGGGAGTCAAAATAAATCAGCGCTCAGACACAACACTCCATAAAACTTTCACCCGAGCCTCATTCTCTCTCTCTCTCTCTCTCTCTCTCTCTCTCTCTCTCTCTCTCTCTCTCTCTCTCTCTCTCTCTCTCTCTCTCTCTCTCTCTCTCTCTCTCTCTCTCTCCCCCATCCCACCCCACACACATCCACATGCTGTCCTCCCACACCCTACACATTCACGCGCGCACCCCCTCCCCCCTCACACACAATGTTGACAACGGCAATCATGAGTTTTTCTTCCTTTATATAACGTCTGGCGTCGATGAGGGCACAGACCCAAACCCTTGGCACCATTATCACCCGCGTCACGACTAACTGATCTCGTCTGGATAATGCGGGAAAGACATTGTGAATCTGTGTCGCGTAAACAGACGTAGACTAAATTTAATCTTGAAGGCGGGCAACTTGAAAAAAAATATATCAGAAGAATGGTAGTGAAAGGTACGAGGAAAAAAATGTTCCAATAAACACATGAACTGGAGTGAGGTGGTGAGAAAAGCAATTAGCACCCACGTAACAACAATTCATGTATATGCTTTCCTTCCTACAAAACAACAGACCATACTCACAGTTTCCCTCAAGCAGGATGGGCGCCATAAACTCACCTAAAAGATGTAAAGGTGCATTAGTTCCAACCATAACATCACAACGTGCAAAACTATTTTTAGATATGTAACCCCCTCCGCCCCGCTTGTCTGCCCCTCCGCCCCGCCTGTCTGCCACTCCGCCCCGCCTGTCTGCGCCTCCGCCCCGCCTGTCTGCCACTCCGCCCCGCCTGTCTGCCCCTCCGCCCCGCCTGTCTGCCCCTCCCCCCCGCCTGTCTGTTCCCTTGTCCAAACATTATGAATCTGTTCCTCAGCGCTGGCCAGTCTGTATACTTATCGATGCAAGAAGATGTAGTACTCTTAACACAAGGCGCTAAGAAGAAGAATCCCATAAATATAACAGGCAGGTTGATGTTTATTGGATGAAAAAAAATCTTCAAACAATCAAAGTTTTCTGTTAATTTTTTTTGGCGACAGTTTTTCGATTCGATTTTTTATTAATAATTTAGTGTTTCTTTCACAGTAATGACATCACTTACTTATTTAGAAGGGACGTACATAAGGGTATATCATTGTCTAAAATGAAGGCCATTATGAATAATTATGCAAGTTTCTCTGACAAATTTACTCAAAAGGTAAGGAATAAGTACGTTTATCATACCAGATGTCCTCTAAGAGTCACTAAACCCTGCACCTGGCACTCCTCAACTGTGTGTGTGTGTGTGTGTGTGTGTGTGTGTGTGTGTGTGTGTGTGTGTGTGTGTGTGTGTGTACAAACAAATAGGTGGGCGTGGGGTCTCACCTTGATGCGGCGGGAGAGCTTCAAGCCCAACTTTCTGATCTGATTAAAACTTTTGGGATACACCTGGAAGGTCTGGCGGGCCACCTTGCCGCGGCGGGTGTTGGCGTACTTGCGGTTCCTGATCACCCGCTCGGAGGACGGGGGCGGCGCGGTGGGGACGGAGGACAGGGAGTGAATGGAGCCGTTTAAGGAGATAATGGAGTTTCGGCCTCGGCGTCCCTGGGGTGGCGGCCTCTGCTCGCCAGGCTTCGGCTTTTCGTGTTCCAGCCAACCACGGGGCGGTTTGTGTTTCTCCTCCTCCTCCTCCTCCTCCTCCTCCCGAGAGTTTATGAATTCCTCGTCTTCAAAGTCTCGGATGATGATGGTGTGGGCTTTTTCGAGGAACTGAACGCCCTTCCAGTAACCCTCCGCCTGTGCGACCAAGTCTGGATCGTTGCCACCTAAGCTGTTCTTCCGCTCTTCTTTGCTATACACCTTCTGCAGGAGGCTGAGGCCTTTCCGAGGCTCCTCGCTTCCCTCACGCCGCTGCTTGGTCACTGCTGATTTTTCCTTGGCGTTGACCGCCTCCATGCTGCTGTAGAAATCTTTGATCTTGTTTATGAACGTGACAGGGGCGGTGGTCTTGGAAGTGGAATCCTCAGTCGCCTTTACTGTCTTTTTCTTCTCCTTTCCGTTGGTTGCTATATCATCTTTGCTGCTGTAGAAACCCTTCACTTTGCTCACAATCTTTTCTCCAAAGCTGTCTTTTGTTGGTGATGGCTTAAATTCAACCTTAGTCTTTGTATGTGGGTTATCAAGGTCCTGGAGGCTGGTCGAGGCCTCCATGGCTGGTGGCCGTGACCTTGCTATGGGGAGGGTGCCTCTATGAGGTGACGAGGCCTCACCACTCACAGTCTCCGGGTTGTCCACTGAGAGGCTACTTGGGTCCCGCGCAGGTTCAATGTAAAAATCTTTCTTGAACTGTCTCCTGATGGAGCTCCGAATATTCTTGAAGTCAAGAGAAAAAGACGTGCGCATACCCCCAACTCCGCCGCCGGCCACGCCCGCCACCTCCATGGCTACGTCAGCCTCGTCTCTCACTCCCTCAGTAAAAGTTTTACAAAGCTCACGCAAGGACTTATGTTTTTCTGGTTCGATACTAATGATAAAGCATAACAGTTTACTTTGAATACGTTTTTTTTTCAAGAATTTCCTGTAATGGACACATTCAGACACACTCAAATCATAAATCACCGTTCTTTACCTTTTCTTGTTTATCACACAGCGTACACAAACATTTCCTCCGGCAGAATTAAAAGACCAAGCGCAAAAAATAAAGCACACGTGGTATGCTTCTCTAATAAAGAGCATAGGATGGCAATCAATTACCAAATTCAGTTTGAGGGATTTTTATAGTCTTTTCTTAGGTGCCCTACGGTACAGCAAGGGGAGGGGCGTGAAAGAATAAATCCCCTCTGACTCTTGTCACAGAAAAATTTAACTAAAAGTTTTGTCTTTTTTTTGATTGTATGAAAAATATTACATGTAAAATTATGCTGAATAAATGAATACGAGTGAGTTGCTAATCTCTGAATGGATTCGTCGTATCTTGGCGCCGCAACATCTGGGTCAGTCTCTGAATGGAGCCATAACCAACATCATTAACCAATAACAGTTTTGTTTATAAGTTTACATAGTATTTCGGAAAACGATAGTTGTACATTGAAAGAGACCCGGTATTAAAACGAGAAAAACTGAAATAAGGTCACTGTCAAATCTTTTTACGCATCAAGTATTTTTAGTCTTTAATATCGTCTCTTCCAATAGTTTTGAGTTGAAACATCCAGGAAGCTGGCCTTTAGTGCGTTGCACAGAACTTCAGATTTTATCCAAATTTTAAGAAGTTTGCACACACAGAATAATCAGAGTTTGTAAAAAAGACTTCCATCATCAAAACATATCCAAAGATTGCACATTTGGATATTGACACTGAACTAGTGAAAAAAAATTGCATTATTAAGTAATGGGACTAGAGTCGCGCTATACACACATTTCGTGGTGGATATCGACTCACTTTGCCAGTAAATGTAATGCATTCTGCAGAGGCACGAAACAGCCTACTCAAGATCTACATGTTTCTAATGACGCATTACAGTCTACATTTCGACCGATATCCACCAAGAAGCACGCCACCACCGCAAGATGATGAGAGGAACGCACGAACACAATTAATACACGCACTATGTCAATCCTTCTAAACAGACCGAACACATACACACAGAGCCGTCCAGTGCAATACTGAAGGTGCTCTTGTAGCAAGACAACAACACCTGGAGGATTAAGAACTATCTCCCTTCTCCTTCCCTTCCCACCCCTCCCCCTCCTTTCACTTACCCCGTCCCTCTCCTCTCTCTTAATCTATATCTATCGACACGAACCACCACAGCTAAACAACAAAGAAAAATGACTCAAGGACACTAATAAAAAATTCATTACAGCGATATATTAACTCGTCCCGCCCAACAGATAAGACTTCATACATAAAAGAGATAACACATCAGGCAAACGAGCGACTGGCACCTGCATACACGCGTGAGTAATCCCCCCCCCCCCCCCCCCCGAGGCACACAACGAGAAGCCCTTCAGGTGTCCGTGCCGAGCCGCGCACCCACGCCCTCACCCTCTCACTCATACGTAACGCACACTCCCACACATGCACCTGTCTCCACGGCGGTACCCAACATATACCCCCCACCTGTACCCAACAAACACTCCCAAACACCTGTCTCCATGGCGGTACCCAACATACACCCCCACACCTGTACCCAACACACACTCCCAAACACCTGTCTCCACGGCGGTACCCAACATATACCCCCCACCTGTACCCAACAAACACTCCCAAACATCTGTCTCCACACCGGTACCCAACATACACCCACACACCTGTACCCAACACACACACCCAAACACCTGTCTCCATGGCGGTACCCAACATACACCCACACACCTGTACCCAACACACACTCCCAAACACCTGTCTCCACACCGGTACCCAACATACACCCACACACCTGTACCCAACACACACTCCCAAACACCTGTCCCCCCAGTGGTACCTAACATACACCCTCACATACCTGTCTCCACGGCGGTACCCAACACACACTCCCAAACATCTGTCCCCCCAGTGGTACCTATACCCCACATACCTGTCTCCACGGCGGTATCCAACACTTATTTTCACACACCTGTCTCAACCACGAAACTACGGAAGAGTCGAGACGCCGTTATTTCTAAATTTGACATTATTATTTTGGTTATTCTTGTTTCCTTTGGAGGGGCATGTTATTTTTATATATAACGTTCTGTATAGCAATCCATACCACACCCCAGAGAAAACAAACATTAAAACACTGTAATACGAGAAAATTCACATCCCAAAAAAGAAAGACAACACTCAAGCCTGCAACACCTATTTTTATCATATGTAGAAGTGTCTCGTAATGTAATGGTCGGGGCGATAAAAGTGCCATTCGCCATTATTCTCGCCATCCGTCAGAAGAGGAGGAGAAACTAAAGAGATGGCAAGAGAAGGCGAGAATGTGTAATGAGAAGTTTTGAATTGTTACAGCATGTGTAGCGGGTAGAGAGCATGGGAGGAGGACGGGGCAGGGGTTGGAGGGTGTAACTGAAACAAGACGTGAAAAGGGAAGGTAAAAAGTCGTCCCGGAGTTGTGTGATACGGTCGAAGGTGAGGAAAACGGGAAGAATTAAAGTTAAGGGAGGCTGGAAGGGAATAAAACTGTGGAAAGAGACCTGAGTGGAGACGGAGAGGATGAGGAGAAGGGATGAGAGGCTTGGAAGGGAAGAGAAAGTAGTATAAGATATGTATGATGCAGATGGGAAGGGGAGGTAGAAGAAAAAGAAAGGTGTAATGGGAGTTTTAAGGTATGGGAGCATGGAAAAGGGTAAAGACAAAGGATATAATGGTAGGAAGGGATGGAAGGGATTACAAGGTGGTAAGAACGCTGTGTGAGTCAAGGGAAGGGAAGCAAGAAATGAGTATAATGTGTAGGGAAGGAAAAAGTTACTGAAGTTCTGTAGTATGAGATAGGAAGGCGAAAAGGAGGCGACCGTGAGAAAGAGAGAAAGGAAGAGGTATTAAAATTCGGTAGGTTGAGAAAAGAGGGTGAAAAGGGAGGGCAAAGAGGGACTTGCTGTGCAGTGCGATAGGAGAAAAAGGACGGAAGAATGAATGCAAGGAAGGAAAGGAGATAGAGGAATTTAGTAAGGACGGAAGGGAGGAGTAAAAGGAATCGAAGAACAGAGAGAGGGTTTGTTGGGCAGAAAGAAAGGATCAACACAAAGGTGGGTGGAAGAGGAAATTGTATTTATGTGGGACGAAGAAAGTTTGTTGACACATTGCAAAGTAAATTTAATAAGCAACAAGGCCTCTGGAAGGAGATGGAAAAAAGTGGAAAATGGAAATTGAGTAAAAAGTAAAAAAAAAAAAAAATATATAGAACTGGAAGAAAGGCAACAATGGCAGCGTTTGAAGATGTGAAGAAATATATGATGCCGGGGTTCCTTTTATAAACAATAATAAAAAAAATAAAAAAAAATCTATTAGGTGCAGAAAGAAGATAAAAAAATGGGGAGTCGTAAATAATAAGTAAAAAAATCATTTAAAATCCACTCCTGGGGTATTCATATCATTGGTAACAGTGAAGGCATTAGAGGAGAGGAAGGGAGGGGAGGGAGGGAAAAAGAGGAGAGGCCTGGAAGGGGATGGACAAGTGAAACCAAAGAAGAGTGAGATGTAAGGCTTCACGAATCTTTAGTAATCGCAAAACATATAATATCAGCGACAACGAGGATGATCACAACAATGATAGTAAAAATAATAATAATAATAATAATAATAATAATAATAATAATAATAATAATAATAATAATGATAATAATAATAATAATAACTGTGCCGAATATAAAAACGATAATGATGATGATGATAATAATAATGAGGATACTATTACTACTACAACTGCTAATAATAATAATAATAATAATGGTACACTACAATCCTATTACCATGCATGTAATTATTTTTAGTGTTTCCGGTTGAATAATTAATTTTCGTCGTAGAACTCATTAACTTTAGATCCAGTCTTTTAAAATGCAAGTGACCTAATATTCTGCTAAGGTCGCAGGGTATGGAGTAAATTCCAAATTCCTCTTCACATGCCTTCATAACTATTACTGCAACATAAATTTTGAGATACTTAAGCATTATAGACAAATTATAGCCTCTAATTATCAGTCGCTGCTTGCTTGTTTATGTGTGTGTGTGTGTGTGTGTGTGTGTGTGTGTGTGTGTGTGTGTGTGTACCTTTGATAACACAGATTTGAAAAGCACATTCATGAAAAAAATAGTGCGCAAACAGAATTTCCTTTGTATTGTCAAAAAAAAAAAAAAAAACAGGTTCAGAGTTGAAGTACGTGTGCATGAGGTTATTGTGTTTATAAATGGCTGCGGTATCCATTGTTAGGTTAATTGTGGTATCCTTTCAAATATTTTATAAAGTAAATGATAGCTAATTCACGTACTGGAAAGCTTATTTGCGAGACGGTGAGCGCGTATTAAGACTACCGACATCCTTTTTAGGCTATTATTTTAACTTTAGAAAGGTGAAAGACAAATATGCGCTCCTGAATTTGTTTGTTTCTCCACTTCCCCTCTTCATCTGCCAACCTCCCCACATCACTCTCTCCCTCCCCGCCACTTTCACCTTTCCCCGCCCTCTCCAGTACACGCGACTAAACAGTGTGGCTTGATAACTCTATTAGTTCGATCGTCGTGTCGCCGTAGAATTGTGGCGCCGCTGACAAGGGCTGCGGGCGCCCGAGCACACACTATTGTTCGTAAAGCGGAAGGGTATTTTGAACAGTTTTAAGTAATGTACATAATTTGAACCTTTACCGTATAAAAAAGTAATTTCAAGCTGTTTTGATTAAGGTATATACTCTAAATCATAGCCATCCATATAGAAAAAAAAGTTAAAAAAGATTAGTTTACATTTCCTAGTTTGTTTTACTCTTCCTCTACTCTCCCTCTGCCCCTCTCACCCTTTCCTTCCCTCTCTTCTCAATTCAATATATTCTCACCCTCAAACAAAACTTAATATGTCGTAGATAAGTTTAGTATTTCCACATATGTCTTTCCCTTCGCTTTCCCTTAACTCCCCCCTCACCCTCTACCTCCCTTTCCTTTCATTCCTATACATTCCAACTCTCAAACATGAAACTTAAAATATCGTGGCCAACTTTAGTATCCCCACCAGTGTCGCCGCGCTGTAACATGTGGGGACGGGGACGACATCGTGATGCGGGCGCTGAACACACACTCATCTTAAACAAACACCCACTCACCTCAAACACGGGCGACGGCTCCGGCGTGGGCAGGTCAGGGACGTCGCTCACCTCCAACTCGATTTCCTGTGAAGAGAGAATAGGAAAGTAGTAACAAGCTTAATTTATCTTGGCTCTTTCCCCATAAACACAGCGGGGTAAATTGGCTCAACAAAGATAAAAGTAGATAACTCGCTCCTCCGGCCTTATGCGACTCTCCCAAGTCACTGGCTGGGCTGTGTTGGCCGAGGTAAAGGGAAAAAGTGGAGGCTAAATGGATGAGTGTCAGCGGGAATTGACTTAAAATGTTAGATATTTTAAAGGCGAGCCGGTATGTAGCTTTTCTCAGGAAGGTTGTGTGTGTGTGTGTGTGTGTGTGTGTGTGTGTGTGTGTGTAATTCACCACGGCCTGATCACGAGTTGGACTCGCTTTCGCCAGCAGGTACCCTCACGACGTGAGCAATTGCTCAATATTATCGATCTCTGGTTATAGCCAAGACCTCACACACCACACACCCAATCCCCCTTGCTCAAGGGGGGACCGTAACCACTTCTAGTCAACGGAAAGAATCCGGCCTGAGCGGGGCTCGAACCGCCGCCATTTTGGACGAGAAGCCTTGCAGGGCGGCGCTCTATCCGATTGAGCTACCAGTGTGTGTGTGTGTGTGTGTGTGTGTGTGTGTGTGTGTGTGTGTGTGTGACCCCTCTATGACGATGTCAATAATGTTATTAGCGAGGACTATTTCGTTTTATCATCTAGGAACAAACAAACAGATAAAGAAAAGGATCTTCGGGTTCTTGAGAGAGTTAAAACCAATATATATAAAAAAAAGAAAAAAAAAAAACGCGTAAACACTAACCATTGCATTACAATAAAACATAGATAAAAAATGGACAAGGAAATGGAAGAAACGAGACAAAAACACACACAAAAACTACATCGAAGAAAGCAGTTATGTCTATTAAATCAATAATATGTAGAGCATGACAAGAAGATTTTGTACCGTCACGAAACTCGAAAATCAAGTGCTTTTCCTGATACGAATAGACTCAATTTTGATAAAGGGCTTATCAGAGTAGCGTTATAATGCTAAAATGACGTAGGTAAGTTTGCTCTTCCCAACTAATATTTCTAACATTCTCTTAACGTTCAGGGAAAAGCATAACATTAAAAGCTGTCTTGAGAAAAATTATATTACCACCCTTATAAATATTTGCTTCGATGTGCAGCGCCTGAGCGAGCGAGGAAGAATGGGAGCTGTGGTATCATTACAGTAGGAGGGGGGTAGCTTCCTTCTCAGGTCAGGTTACGTTGTTTAATTGGCTTTATTTAATCCATGGCTAGCACCGCAGAAAATCACGGAGCCGGTGAGTTTTCATTACTTTTTATAACCACGCAGACATTGTAAGATTCACCGCCCTGATCCATTAACCAAGGGATATTTAACGCCAAAGGTGACCCCACACGCAAGAACCCTAGTTAGTTTTGAGGGTGATGATCTCTGAATCCAATAAATGCTGACCACCCCAACAGATGTGCCCCGGCTATGCTCTTTTCCGTCTGTCTATATTGATAGTTTGGGTAAAAAATAACGTTGATGGCCAGTGAACACCCTTGTAGGTTATTCATTTTAATATCAGTTTTATTAGTAAGATCCCAGAAAAGCTGATGTAATAATAATACTTATACTAATACAAATACTAATACTACTAATAATAAAAACGATAACAATAATGTCTCATCTATTTACCTCTTTATCTTCCTTTCATTATCTATTCACATCTTCCTCAGCCTTTCTTTATCTATTTACCTCTTCCCCTGTCTTCCTTTCATCTTGTACTTTCATTAACAGTAATAATGATAATAATTCATCACTCATCAGGATAATCGTAAGCAAGAAAGATAAGCTCCACTGTAGTATCATAAAAATTTTCCTGCCGGCCGCCGCGGTGCTTGAGCCTCCCCTGCGCCGCCGTGCTCTTCAGTCTCGGGTCGATGAGAAAGAGGAGTCTTCAGGGGACGCTGCACTAAAAAGGGAGACGTTCCTTAACCTGGTACCTGCGGGGATCATGTTTCTTAAAGGCCCCTCTAAGCGAGAATGGTGAGAAAAAAATCATCACTCACGCACACCATTTCATTATATATATCAACGCATTTGTGATCGGTTTATGCATCATCTGTTTTGGAGGGTTTATATCAGGGCACAAATTTGGCCCGTCTCTGCTACACGGTAAAGCCACAAATTTGGCCCGTCGCTGCTACTAGGTTAACGATAAGCTAAAATGTTCTGATTCTTAAATGGACTGGAATTACACAGAGGAAGGATAATAACATACATATTAAATTGGTGACGATAATAGTGTCACTTAATGGAAATGGAATGGAATTTACTGTGACAATGGCAAGTCGTCGTTATTACCTGGAGGGTGGGTAACAGCGGGCCAAACACAACTAATATTATGGCGCAATTATCCATTTGTGCAAGACTGTTGTCGATGAATCGCCTCCGTAATATTAATTGTGTAAGGGTCCGAGAAGGAAATTGGCAGGTCTTTGTTGAAGGTGGAAAGAGTTTGTTGTTGAACTATGAATCTCTCTCTCTCTCTCTCTCTCTCTCTCTCTCTCTCTCTCTCTCTCTCTCTCTCTCTCTCTCTCTCTCTCTCTCTCTCTCGAGAGAGAGAGAGAGAGAGAGAGAGAGAGAGAGAGAAATGTTTTTACACTACCATCACACTGTATATGTGTGTGTGTGTGTGCGCCACGACGAATCAATCGTTTGTGGACCAAAACCATCCAAAACACACACACACACACACACACACACACACACACACACACACAATCGGTTCACTGCAGCAACACAGGCGCGACAAGGCAAGCCAAGCCCGTGCTGCTGACACACTCAATATCGTTTTTCCTGCAGTCACTCTATTCCGAAGCTCCCGCCGAGAGAAAGGCGTTTGTGAACAGATAACTCGCTGAGGTGTGAAGAGTGGCGGCTCTATTCAGACTCTGGAACGACTTATTTGCATGATGCTGCATTTCTGTACTTGTGAGTAGAGAGATGGAAAAAGGAAAGGGATAGATAGATAGATAGATTGATAGATAAATATAGATAGATATATAGATAGATAGGATAAAAAACAAATGATACAAAACGAAATACTGTGTTGTTTAGTATTACTTGTGTTGGCGAAAAGAAGTTCAGTTTGTTTACTGTCGCGTGAGTCTTCTCCCTCCTGCACCCTTTTATTCAAGCCAACTTTGGTGGACTGCCACGTCGGTTGGCTGGCGCTGTACCTTTGATAACGATAGAAGCTTGTTTTGACGCTACGAGTCGCGATGACTTGAAATACTAAAGTTGTTTATTTTTTTCCATTATAACTATGCATCACTTATTGAGGCTACACGGAATAACCAGATCTATGGTTGAGGGCCACCGGAGATTTTCTTTCAGACGTGAAGTTAATGTAGAGAAGTTTCCGGTGTGCGATAAACTGACTTCGCAAGGGAAAGGGAGGAATGGCAAAGCAAGCCTGAAGCGCAACAGAAAATCTGACGAAGGACGAAATCAAGTGAGGTGAGGCGAACACTGAATACCCAGCAAGAGGAGGGTGGCTTGCGCTCCTCTCCCATGAGGAGCGATATGACATGCATTCTTGTTAGGCATGACTGAACACGAGCAATACGGATATACGAGCACACTACTGATTACATGATGAAATACAGTACCGGTATTTCATACAGAGGGCGAACGAGAGAGAGAGAGAGAGAGAGAGAGAGAGAGAGAGAGAGAGAGAAAAGCGCCCACACACAAAAAACAATAATGCTGGTATTATATGACCCTAATTTTTGGTGGATTAGACAAAAAATTTGGTGGATTAGACACATTCTCTTAATTGTTTAACTGCTACTGGCTAATGATTCTAACAGCTTTGCCCACTACTATTTCCGAAATAAACACCCAATAATTGAAGTGTTTCTACAACATTCTTCGCGTTATCTGCATTGCGGTATTCGGAAGTGGAAATCCTTTTAAATTTATTTTTGCCTGACTACCCATCGTTCTATACTTAAAGTCCAGTAAGTAGTGACATTTGAGTTTACATATTCTAAATAACTAGTTTAATTCACATCTTTTATTTGAAAGAACATACAAACTGACAATTCTTACTGTAAACACACATTCCACAATTGGAACTATGTCTCTTCCCACATACAAAATTAACTATATCTTCCTATAAATACGAAGTTGAAGCTTAGTTTTATGAAGTTTATATATTGGTCTGGATATTTAGGTTCCACACACAAACAGGTTTTTAAATGATTTAATATAACGTAACACGAGACGAGCGTCTCCCCCTGAGGGTCCAAACTGGTGTTCATTTACTGTGAACTCCGCGTTGAAAACTTTTCATTTTTGTCAGCTTTGTCTCCTTCCCTAACTTTGCTTATTCCATGGCTGCTCTTCTCGTTCGTTCTTTTATTCCTTCTTTCCTTCTGTTCTTTCCTACTTTTTATTTTCGTTTGCACTATTTTATCCTTTCCCCCTCTCTTTCTTTGTTTAGAAAATAAAAAAAGCTTTTTTCTTCTTTCTTATTCTATCAATGCTTCTCCTCTTCCCCTTTACAGTTCGCTGTATTGTTGTTTCTTCTTCTAATTTTATCAGTATTTTCATGCAAACGGTTCTTTGGAACATTTAAACAATATACCTCCAGCCCTCCCGCGGCCTCGTTGCACAAGGCTCGTTGCTGTCCGAATTCATAACATAAGAGTTAAACATTATCTTCATTATTTCATTCTTTTTACTGGTAAACTCTGGAACAGATTTCTCTTCTGTATTTCTTTCTTTCTATCAAATATTCTTTCAAGAAGAAATGTCAAATCATCTCTGAAACCAAGACGGATCATTCTTTTGCCATCGTTTGTATTCTCTATACAGGGGCAGCGTCCTGCGGCCTCTTTTTGTATATTTCGTTGAGCAGTTATCTTATCTCTTTTCCCATAGATGGATTTTATTCCTCAGAACCTACTTTCTAAGCACTGCAACAAATCCAATATATTCCGGTAGGAGGAGGCACGTACTAAACAAAACATAAAGCACACAAAAAAAGCTCCTTCCGACAAAGAAAACATGGGAGGAGAGGAGCTATAGGAGTCATACCTCTGGAGCAGACTATCATACGCCAAACATAAAGGCAGACACAAGGCAGTGTGGGAACTTTGTGGCAGATTTAATGATCGAGGGAGGCAGGGGAAAGGATGCACAGCGCATTGCAGCCTGCGGGCACAACAACCCTTCAAGATGCAAATACAATACATACATTAGTTTACTATGCTCAGCCGTTTTATGCTCACCCTGGAATTTAGGTGGAATATGTTTCATGCGCGATATACAGATGCGATTCCCTTCCACCTCAGACTCGCCAACTGAAGACTCGTTACCGTTTGTATCTTTGTGCAGTCAATGAGAAGTGACTCTTATCACACCATGTCAGTAATATTCAGGAACGGCTTTCAGTGAGTACATGGTTTGAAAGTAACTCAGGGTGTATATTTAAACAACGCCACTGCACCACACCACCTATACAACATACTAAAACTTCAAAGCTATTGGACGAACCGTATGTGCAGGAGGACCCCCGTATCCGCCCCCCTTAATAGACACCATTTCCGTGTTTCTGACCTCTAGGGAAAGGTAGCGTTCACAACTGATTAGACCCTCAGGGAGTGTCACTTTTTTTTTTTAACAAGGGCAGATTATGTTACATTGTTTCCCAGGAATCATAAGTATAAACACCGAAATAAATATTAAAATACCTGTTTCTGACGACATACTTTTCTAGGGGACATTCACTACTCTAAAAGCGAGATTAAATACTTTTGGTCTTTCAGTGTGATTAATATGTACGGCAAGGGGTTCAAAGACCACTCTAACTTAGGCCCTATTTCCTTGGCTGGTTAACTTTTTTATGTAATTATCAGCTATGTATATTTATTCATCTACAGTTCATTTATTTGTTTACATATCAATTTCTATTAATTTATTTATATACCTTTTTTTTATTCATTGTTTTATTGTTTTCATCAAGCTTTTGAAAATTCCGTGCATCACTATTTCTAATTAGTTATTGCTATTGGCGATCATGACGGCGCTGAATATGCATTTGGATCACGGTGTAGCGTTTCAGTAAACACATCTTCATTATTCCTGTCCGCTGCCCATTAAATTGTCGAATCACTGATGAACGTTTCTGACTATTACGTGTTGTTTATCTTTTGGCAGAGATTTACAGCACAGTTTACTAGATGGGCGTATAATCGTGCACATAAAACCGACAAATAGAGTGGATGATTAAACCACAAACAAACAAACATGCGTACAATATCTGACGAGAGATGCGTTTAGTTGTCTATGGTGATATTCTCTCTCTTTATCTGTCTATCTATCTATCTATCTATCTATTTATCTATCTATCTATCTATCTTTTTCATGTTCCTACTTTCTAGAAGCTTATATTATCTACAACCGTGGCCTAATATATTCAGTTACCGTCCTATACTCTGGAAGGCTACACGCTCGGACGGACAGACGGAGAGCTGTGTTGGCCGGCTGCCCTGGACGCGAGTCAAAGCTTGCTGGCCGCCGAGGTATCAGAGTCCAGGCTGGCTACTATAACCCCCTACCAGAACTGCCACGGCGCATAAGTCACGGAGGAATATACGTTATCTTATGGAGGGGACGAACGAAAGACCGGCAGAAGAACTGACTATATACTGCTGAAGTGTTCGCGAGAGGAAAGAGAAGAGCGACGTTGTACCAAATTAATGTTGTTAGCCACTCCATCACGCAACACCGCCACGCAACAGAGTGAAGGAGGGTATACGAAGCCTTACTTAGGGAGAACGAGAAAGGGCTGGAAGCACTGTCTGACTGTGGATCATCCAATAAAGCTACGAAACCCTTTGGCAGTATCGACACGCCGCATAAGTAAATGAGGGATGCCTTCATGAACTATTATGGAGGGGAAGCAAGAGAGGGCTGGAAGAGGCTGAGTGACTATACAGTGAGGAAGTGTTATGGGAAGGGGAGGGTAAATCAATGTGTCACTAAATTATTATGTTGCGTATTACATGACTCGTTTGTATAACCATGCTTTTGTGAACACCAAGCCATTCATTCGTTAAGACTCCTACCCTCCAGAGATACATAGGAGAACGGAATGATCACGTGGTTTCAAGCAGGTCACTAAACAAATTCTTGACGTAGTATACAGGAGCAGCGAGTAGCGGGCTTTTTTTTTTATTGTTTCTTTATTTGTGCCCTTGTGCTGTCTCCTTTGCTGTAAAAAAAAAGTCCAAAACCATGGTACGCGGTAGTCACTATGGGAAAACATCTCCAGCAGTGACAACGGCGAGAGTTGGTCCGTGTTTCCAGATGGTCAGCTTTACTATGATCCTCGACGCTGGACCAACGACGATGAAAAGTTTATCAAAATGTCTTGTCAGCAAAGGCCACGAATTTCAAATATTAGCTGATGAGAAACGGACAAGGAAAAAAGAGGCAAAAGAAGTCGGTGCGCGTGGCAATACGTTTTGAGCTGTTGTTTAGACTATTACACTTAATGCAATACTGTTTATAATGGAAAATAAAACTTCTCAAGTAATCAAGTAATAATCTAAAGTCTGTTTTGATTATCTTTTTTCCGCTTTTTAGGTCTTTCAACTTTTTCTGGACGATTTTCAAAGTAAGGTCTTTGTTTTTCACTTCCCTTGATATTGTAATGGTAACTATACTAAAAAAACATGCAAAATATTAACTACACAACAACGCGGCGGCCTCCACGGAGAGCCTGTACTGCACATATCCTAGCCACACTGCCGCATAATAATCAACGTTTAATGAGACGTGCATAATAATCGGAAAACCAACTATACGAGCCTAGCCACCCATCCCGGCCGGACTGTATCACCTCTGGCTGGGAAAATGTTTGATGAATATTCATGTTTGTAGCGCGCGACGGGAGTGACAAGGCGGCAGGTGGGTACAAGGGCCGGGAAGCAGCTCTCTCTTCATCCTGCTACGAGCCTCACACCCTCACGCTGACGACCACACATCTCTCTCTCTTCCTCCGAGCGAGACACATGTACCCATCGCCCTTTCGTCATATACTCCATCTTCCTCTTCCTCCTCCTCCTCCTTCTCTGCCTCCTCCTTGTTCTCGTCCTCCTTTTCTTTTTCATCCTCTTCCAGCCAACGACCTTTCATATCGTTCGCTTCCTGACAAGATGAGCATCAGGGAAGGAGTAGGAGGAGGAGGACGGCGAAGAAGAAGAGGAGGACGACGAAGAGGAGGAGGAGGAGGAGGAGGAGGAGGAGGAGGGAGTATAATGGAAGCGAGGACGTTCTCTTGACAAAAAATACGTAAAATATCCTTGTACGAAAATTTTAGCAGCTTTTTTTTTCGTGTTCTATTTTTATAACGATCGTCCTCAGCAGGAAGAGTATAAAGTTATGCTATCATTAAGGCCCCGACATTTTATACAGGCTGATAAAATGCTCTGATTCACAAGCTGGCAATAGATTGGTTGACATAAATCGAAACCTTTTGTCGGAGGGAGGCGTGTGTCGCATAAAAGGATTTAAGTTCGCGCAATACAAGAAACAAGTGGAAAAAGACCAACATATAACAGTTCAAGCAAATTTCCTCCTCCTCCTCCGCTACTTTTAAAATGAAGAGGGAACCCATCAGTGAGCCGGGGCATTGTGGGAGCCTGCAAGGGAATGAAAAAATGAAAGAAAAGAAAATATGGTACACGCAATGCAGGAAACGAGTAAAAAAAAACTACATAAAACAGACCAAGCAAATTACCTCCTCCTCCTCCACCACATACAGCATGATAAAAAACACAATACGCACCAATGAGCCGGGCGTTGTGGGAGCCTCCAAGGGAACGAATACATTGAAAAAAAGAAAAAGTGGTAGAGGAAAAAAGTTACCGTTCCATGTCTGACCCACATTTTACGTGGGGGATTACGCGTCAAAAATAAATAAATAAAAGAAATGCTCACACATACACAAACCCCCAACCTCCCCAACCCCCCACACAATGTACAAATCCGGATCCACAAACATTCATACCTACTATTTATGGACTGAAAAAAAATACGGAGACTGCGAGAATGTGTGTGTGTGTGTGTGTGTGTGTGTGTGTGTGTGTGTGTGTGTGTGTGTGTGTGTGTGTGTGTGTGTGTGTGTGTGTGCGCAAGATTTTTAAGCAACAGCCTCGAAATAAGAGTTTGGCCCGTCGGGAAAATGTCTCTACAAGAGTTATTACGGAAACATGGACGCAGCATCCATTCTATTGTTCTCGATGCTCCGATATGCGGCTTTTCCATATTTAATTCAACAGCTATGGTTACTCTCTCTCTCTCTCTCTCTCTCTCTCTCTACCGCTGCGCCTTCTCCATCTCCGGCTACTTAGTAAAGGTAAAGTAAGGGCATACGCCACAGCTGCTCGTGGCTGCGGTGCTTATCTCCGTCGCATATGCTCTTGAGCCTCTGGTGGGTAAGAGCCCATTACCCCGCCCGGGACACAAGCCCTGTATGACATCCGGGTTACCACAGTTTACCTTCCCCGGGTTTCTCCAGTACTTATTTATCAATTAATCATACGCGACCCTCAGCATACGCCGGGGGACACGTCGCCTCGCTCACCCTCGCCCGAGGATCGCTACTGAAAAGTCTCCATCCATGTCCGCTTCTTATCCGAAATTCCTCCTGGCAGGATGTATCGACTTGGTCAAACCACAAACTATGCGGGCGCCCCCTTGGCCTTTTCCATTCAGGATTGGCTCTTACAGAAACAACCAGATGAGCAGGGTCGGCTTGTGGGTAGCATGCCAGAGGCCCGTATAGTCGGAGTTGGCGTTGACGGACTATGCGGGTAATATTTGTCGAATCAGTCTCACGGAGTAGTCGCCGGTTTGACACAGGCATTCCAGCGATATCCCATGATTATCCGTAGACACTTATTACCAAAGACATTAATCCGCCTCTCCAAGTCATTAATAAGTGTCCATGTCTCACAGCCATAGACTTTATGTAAGACAGGGAGCACGATGGACTTTAAGATCCGGATATTTGTCTGTCTATACGGGTATCGATAACGCCATATCCTCGTGCTGAGCGAATCC